>NW_019385008.1:430357-465583 GCF_000671375.1 Centruroides sculpturatus | reverse complement strand
TAACATTACCGAAGGAAAACCCGTGCACTAGAACTTTAGAACGATATATGAAATTTGATATCAAAATCCCATAAAAACAATTAAGTGTTAATCACGCGTCATTAAAGGTAGATTAAAATTGCGTTAAAATTTTTTTGCGCTGGAAAAAATATTTGAAAAAATTTGGAGACCTAAAAAACATCCAAAATTTGAAAAAAAATGTTTTAGGACCGAAAGGACCGAGTTTTATGTAACGCTATAAAACTTACCCAAGAAAACTCGGACTAAGGTAATAAAACACTGATCGGGATAGATACTGAAAAAAATTTTTCACATTTTGACATGTTTTACTAAAGAAACTATTATTTACTAAATTAAAAAAAAAGTTTTATGAAAATCATTTGTCGATTCTTGCCTTTTGTATCATTAGAAGAATAATATATATTTTTTAAGCCACACATTATAATTAATTTAAATGCTAACACTTTATAAATTTTGGTTAATATTAGGAATTCTTTTTAAAAGAAATCTTTAAATTTTTATAATGTTTTACATAATTATGTTTACCAATGTAAATAAAAATGAATTTTTTTTGTTATTATTATTAAGATATTTTTAATTTAATTTGGTTAAAACTGATTTTCGATTATTTGATAATAAATCATATGGAATATTAAATATCATTTAGAGCTAACATTATGTCATTACGCTTATCATAGATATTCACAGGATATTTAAAATTCACTTCGAAAATATAACCAATATTATTTTCTTCGCGTATATTACGAATATCTAACGCATTTATTTCATTACTAGCTGCAAGGACCCGCTTCGCTGGGCAAAAAGTAACGATAGTGAAGATTAAGATAATTATATTATAGCCGATCTTACCCGTTTTCTATTTCTATGATCCTGATTCTATTTCTGAACGTCTCCTGTTCACGTCGAGTCAAACGAACTATTTTCAACGCTTCTGGAACGTTTATAATCGAACCAATATTCGAATTTTATGTTCGAATTTAATTCGAACAAATTCGAACGAAACGTTCGAAATAGAAAGCCACTTTCAACTACTTTCGGCCTCATATCTCCCGCACCCTTATAGCTGTCGAGTCGCAACCACCCCTATGCACGAATCGAGACTTGGGGCTACTATCACAAACGAACACCATTCACATGCGATGTGTAGTTTTGGCAAAAAAGTGAAATATAGGGACATACATGTCCATTTATATATATATATATAGATTAGATAACTCTCTAAAATTATTTATCGGTAAATAAGAACTCATTACTAATCCTTTAAAATTATTTGCATCTATGGAAAAAGATAATTATGGGATTAATTTTATCGTAAATTCATAGAATTAAAAATTATTTGCCTTTGCAAGTTTCTTTCTAACCTGACATATTCTACCTCTAATTCTATTTCAAAAAACAAATACATATTTATAAAGTTAAATAATTTTAATTGAATTTTTGACATTTTAAATTTGCAATTCCACGGTAAATACGGAGTAGTTACAAAATGTACAGGATCTAAATGATAATTCTTGAATTTAATTTTGTAAAGTTTCGAAAAATATATTATCTATTAACAATGTGTATACGTATTGATATAATTTTAATCATTCAATTAGCCAATGCCCAATATGTTTTTATTGTAGACAGGAATACGACAACAATAAAAGTTGCCCTAAACCAATTTATGCAGAAATTATTAGTAAACATCCCAGAAATAAGAGTGTTGACCAGAAAAAAGCAAAAAGCCTTGAAAGAAAAAAGGAAAAACACTTAGAAAGCAATAAACAGGATAGTAATAAGCAAAATAGTAATAGGCAAATTAATAAAAAAGACAAACACGAAGTTGACTCGGATATAGAATATGAAGCAGCATTAGAAATAGAGCAAGTTAAACAGAATAATTTAGGGACACAATGGATGATGGAGAAGAGGAGCAAAATGCAATATTCGAATTAGAAATAAAGCAGGTTAAACAGATTAATCAGAGAACAGTAGATAAAAAGGAAAAAACCGACTACATAAACTCGTGGCAAAAAAAAGAAAATTAAATCTTAATATCGAAACGAAGTGTTCGTATCAAATTAAAGCAAATAGAAAGTACCGGAAAATTTACAACACAAAAATTTACTCATTTACATAAATAAATGGTTTTTGTGAAAAAAATATACTATTAAGAATTATATGTTCTTGAAAGATCTGAATTACTTAAAATGAGCATCATGTGAATCGAACCCAGCACTGCAAGCTGGACATAACGGCGGAGCGCATCTGACTAGACCACCACGCTTTTTTATGTTATTATTTAATCACTAATTTATACAAAGATATGGCCGAAGCCACTTAAGCATCGATCATTTTGACTCTGGATTCACCCATGGGTCCGTTATTTTCTAAATAACGAGTGAAGTCCTGTCCATCCACATAGTCGGATAAAAAACAAAAACTGAAAAAGCCAATTACTAGTGCATAAAACCATAAAGTATTACTAATAAACCAAATGTAGAATTAAAATTTACCTAGTGTTTGTTTTGAAGTAACATATTAAAGAGACGATGTGGAGATGGCTCGATACGATTGTCCATGTTTTTCGTTCTTTATTCAATTCGCGCCTCTATAAATAAAGTAATTTTTTAAATATATACTAGACCCAAATTTAAAAAATTTCAAAGACATTTGTAATTAATGTTTATACAACATCTTCAATAAATATGATGATTTTGAATATTGAGAATAGACGTTTTATGCATTAATGACAGAATATGCTTATTAAATTACTTTATATTATTTAGACTTGGTTGTCAAATAAATTTTAATTATTATAAGACCAAGAATAAGAAAAACATAGCTGAAAGCACACCTGTGCAAGACAATAATGCTTCCTCTCGACGGCTTTCAAAGTCACTTTTTGTTCAGAAAATTTGCGGAGCTAGCCAAATAAACTGTTCGAAAAGTGCCATTTTCAATTTATTAAAATTTGTACTCGTCACTAACAATGTCGTTTTTATATTTTGAAGACTCCAATCCGAATTGACAATTCTAGAATCGCAGAATTATTTAATTGTAGACGTGGCTAAGTAAATCATTAATGTAAAACAACCTTAAAATAAAGTATTCATTAACAATGTAAGTCCCAAGATCGACCATCTCGTCATGATATCGAACTTTATGTACATTTAAATTTTATAAGATATATGTCTGGATGGTGCTGTACATACCTATTAGAATTTATTATTTTTTTTTCACTTGTCCAATTGTCTCCTATCTGTTTCATAGGTAATTCAAACCTGGCCCGTGTAGTGGACATTGATGCCAGTTTACAGTTTACAACCATTGCTTTTTACTAATAATAAGATTTACGTAGTTAAAATCAAGAATACTGCACTTTTGTCGGAAGTTATTTATTTAAAGTAAGAGTCTTTTAAAATTACGACTGCAAAGAAATTCTCATTTTATATCCGAATATCGTAAAAAATTATTAAACTTCCTGATCACCCTTATAATCGAAATTCAAAAATTGGAAAGTATATGATAAACTCAAATGACTTGTAAAATACTTAAATCCCCACAATTATTGAAAAAATTAAAAAAAATCATTAAAACCACATAAAATAACTCTAGTCTCTGTATTTACTAATAATATAAAAAAATTACAAATAACTAAAAAAAAAATATTATTCAAAATATTAACATAATACAACAAAATAACATTATATATAGAATATCATGCAGCTGCCAACCGAATAACCAATACATAGGTACAACTTTGAAGAATCAGACTAAAAGAACATTCACGTGCCATTAAATTTAATTACAGTAATTCTGCCGTAGCCGTACATTGCAATAACGAAGATTGCGAAATCTCACTTAATAATCTAAAATTACTCAGAATAGAAAAATATAGTATAAAAAGGAAATTATACGAACATCTTTAAACCATAGAAATAAAAACTTACAAAATAAACTTAAACATCGGTCTAACCATTAGTGACATGTGAAAACTTCTCCTCTATAAGAGGTAGTATACAAATGTGATTTCATCTCGCCTCCGCTTTTCCAGTGGCCACATTCTGGTGAAGCTACACTGCTCTCCCATATACCGTGTCTCCCCGATAAAAAGACAGTGTCTTATATTAATTTTTGCTCTGAAAAATGAAGTAGGTCTTATTTTTTCCAGGAAGAAGAATTCACATTTATTATTGAACAAAAAAATTCCCAAGTCGAACTTAGATATGAGTGACGTATATCCGGTGTATCGAACTGTCGCCTTTTTATAGTGTCAACATCGGACTCGATGACCAATTAGTGCTTACTGAACCGTAACACTATGCAATTGTCATATGGCGTGATTCCCGGCCGACCAATTAGCCATCACCAGCCGTAACGTTATGCAAATCTATGATTCCCAAGCCATAGCCTTATGCAAATCATGCGGTGTGGCGTAATTGTCTGCTGACCAATCAGTGGCTGTACTTTCAAAAAGCCAACGGCCACTTTCAACCATCTGTCGATGTCCGTTACGACTAAAAAAAACTTCGCTAGGTCTTACTTTCAGGGGGAAGTCTTATATTTCGCAATTCAGCAAAACCTGTGCTAGGTCTTATTTTCTGCGGATGCCTTATTTTCGGAAAAACACGGTAGATACAACTTCATTCTACAAATGCAACCGCATAATCAAAGATGATCGGAACTCTGCAACAACTCTAGTAAACTGATTGCCGAATCAATTACCCAACATACACTTTGATGTTAATTGTAACTAACAATCAACTATGTAAGTTATTTTTTAAAAAATTTTGTTAAAATATCATATGTATTATTCTGTATAATGTAACTCATATCTATTTTTTTTTTTGTAAAGTGTTAGGATTGAAAACGAGTCATTAAGACCTGAAATGCATTTTGTTTAATAAACTATACATAAATCAATTGTTCCTTATGTGATATGTTACTAAAAAAAACTGCTAGGTTTTAATTCTTTAAAGTCTAGGAAAATATGACGATCTGACAAAAATGAACCACCAAAGATTTTATATTTTTGAAATAAAAAAACACTGAAATGTCGAGAAATTTAAAAAATTTTAGGGTTTGTTTTCTATATGCATAAATGTCAAAGTGTGGGTGTGTTCAGGGACACGATTTTTTTCACTCTGAAATTTGGCAGAGAGATTTGGTTGTTAGAATATTGACAATACTACTTTTTCTGGTGAAAAGTTGATGAGGTGGGGAGACAAAGTGATTCGTATGACAAATCTTGACTATGATCAAACAAAATGACGATTTTCTACTTAACTTGCATTATCACTTTTTCATGATCCCTATTTATACTCTCAAAATTCAGCAAGATGCCATTTTATAAGTTTTAAAATAAAATATCGTAACATACAGAACTACACACGCAATATAAAATTATACCGAGAAAGTTAGAAAACTCGTTTCAGAATTTTTTATTTTTCAAATCGGAATATAAAAACTTCATTAACATAGCAGTAATATAATTATTTTATTGGCTTAATGTGTGCAGTACAGATTAAAAATTTAAGGTACATATTTTTAGTATCGATAATAAAAGCGTATACAGTCAAATATCTAAATAATGGACATCTCTAATTAGTAGTGATTAAACATTTTTTTAAAAAATAAACGTATACAGTTAAACATGAAGTAAGTAGTTAAGTTTAAAAAACAGATATTTTATACATCATCTCCTGTCTTTTATGTTTGGCAAGAGCTACTATGCTGTGGTGCCTCGTGGTATTTTGTGACCTGCATTTGCAATGTGATGTGGTAAGTGATAAAACATATTTGTTTATATTCGAAAAATAATGCCTTCCGGGAGGACTTTTTAAGTGTAACTGGCCCCTATTCAAACGTTAAAGACGTGGAGAAAACCCGGAAAACTCAACATGGCCAGCTGGTCTTGGCGAAAAGCGAACCCAAAACCGAACTCGCAGTCTATTTCACTCCACTGCCACATAGTAACCATGATCATTTTAAAGAACATTTTTACGTTATATTCGAAGTTTTAGATTTCTGATGAATAATTTAAATAACGAAATTGATGTGCTTAGATTATAATAAATGCAGAGAAGCTTCTTCAAAAAAATTTTAACTCTTGATTATTCGGTTTTTTTGAAAATCTGTTATATATTTGCTTAAGCATTACACTGTATTGTTTAAGCAGTGCATTATACAGGTTGGAATTTCCTCACTAATAGAATTTTCATCAATTTTTTTCATATGTAATTATTATATTGTAGTTCTGTAGTTATTTAGTGCTGATAAAATAACGTTAATAATAAGATAAAATCATAATTTATCAATTTTGGTTTCAAAATTTAGAAAATTTTAACATACATCTACATAACATTATATGATGGATATGTAAAGGGACTATGAACATTTTCCTATTTTAATTAATTCATAGCATGACTTAATAGATATATTGAGGCGCATCAGTTGTCAGCCCGAAATAACGTTTTACTGAGTTTTTTCTAGAGTTGTCTCTGGCTAGTTGCATGCAAACAGTACAACTACAATGAGTTCATGATGTGGCCTTGCAATTCCCTGATTTAAACTACTGTTTTTACATAAACAATAAAAAGTTTATACCGCTTCTTTCATAGTTCATGCGCGAATTGCGAATGCAAATTAAAGATACCCATGCTCACCATTATTTAATTATACAAATTGTGGTAGTAAATACAATACAACGTGAGTTTTATCTTTCGTGAAGAAATCAACTCGAGTTGAATGTGCACAGTAATGTGATCAAGTGTTAGGATTGAAAACGAGTCATTAAGACCTGAAATGCATTTTGTTTAATAAACTATACATAAATCAATTGTTCCTTATGTGATATGTTACTNTTTCATAGTTCATGCGCGAATTGCGAATGCAAATTAAAGATACCCATGCTCACCATTATTTAATTATACAAATTGTGGTAGTAAATACAATACAACGTGAGTTTTATCTTTCGTGAAGAAATCAACTCGAGTTGAATGTGCACAGTAATGTGAACATCGAGAAAAGAAAACCTGAACACTTTCTGCATTACAACAGCTATATAACATAAGTTGATTAAATTGTAATTCAATGTTTACTTCGGAACAACGTTCTTTGGTATATCTGTGTATTTTTCTATAGGTTTTATGGAAAATTTATCGTTTAGTATCCAGCTGTAGCTTTTAAGGCTTTAGATTACGAATTCACATGCAAACAAATCAAAGACTTAACTGAAAAATTTCTTAAGCTCTGTTTTATCACATTTTATCAGTTATTGTTTTTCAAAATATAATATTATAAAAAATTTAATAAAAACTAGAAACTACTTTAACAAATACAGCATTATTACGAAAATTTTCAAATAGGATACGATATTAATTAAAAATATTACACTGCCTCACTCTGCATTTTCTTTTTTTAGTCTTATTTATCCTGTTTACTAGAATTTCTGCAAGAAATACAAGAAAAGAGATAATATATCCTGTAACTAATAAATAGAGTAAACCCATAATATCATCTACTTCCAGAGGTTCATTATCTGTATCAATCTTATGGTCATTGTAGAACAGGTCCTTTCTTGTTTTTTCTTCAACAAGGTCTCTGTTAATTTTCTCAGGTATTCCACTCTGTGCAATATAATTTACCCTGTTAAATATAAATATATACAATGAAATTTCTGTGCGTATAGAATACATTACTTGATTAATGCAATATATTAAAGTTATTTGAGTTACTTAAATTGTTCAAAATGTATTTTAATATTCATATTTTAAATATTTTGTACTTTTCGGTTACATTATTTATTTAATAAATGAAATAAATAATAAAGTTACTGGAAAACCTTGATAATTACACTAATCTATAAGTTTAAAATATATAGTACTGCACTTTCTATTAGTAATGCTCATCGGTAAACATTTTTATAGTTGTTTTTTATTTCGTAAATGTTATGAAGAAACTATATCAAAAGCAAACATTTTTTCTTATGCAATTTATAAATTTAATATGAAATTTATGAAAATAGAAAGTACATATGTTGGAAAATTTAACAAAGTTTTAAATGTCAGCGGCTAAATGGGAAAAACTACTGAAGAATAAGAGTTAGATACAACTTAACTCCAAAGTAGTGGAATGCCTACTTGAAATTTTGCAAGTTTCATTCCAAGTGAACAATAGCTCATAGAAACTGGTAAAATCAAATATAATTTTTTAATTTTGCTAGTTTTATGACCATATTATAATATTATGATTATAATTGTTCAATATGATATAATTTGATTTTAGTATGAAAATAAAAACTGTTTGTTAGTTTGTACTTAATTTATCACATTGGAAAGTAAATCGTAGTTAAATGGTCAATGAAACTTCTACAAGGTATCAGTTGGAAAATAAATTTAATTAAATAACTAGACATTTAAATATCGTATTATATCAATATTTTTGTGTTTTTAAATATTCTATAGTTTTATATATGAGTTTTTAAATTTTAAAATATGCGAAGTTTTACATATACGTAATTAAATTGTATCAATCTCTGACATATATCTAAGACAAAATGCAGTTCATTTAGATTATTGATATAACTATCTCGTAATTTATACAAGAGTTATAAAACAAGGTAATTTCCTTGGTTTTTTCGGTGTAACGTTTGACACAATTAATTGACCAAAATCAATGCAACTTTTGTCACGTGGAAAAAACTAGAAACTAAAACCCCGTTTTTCCTGCAGGTGTGGCAAAATTTGTTATTCATTTCGGTAACACGCTAATTACGACATAGCTTTCAAATTAATCCCAACTAAACATATTACCTTGTAAAAGAGTATTCTTAGTAAATCTTGTTCATTCGATTATTATAAATTATTTGCTAAGTTTGTTAAGATCTAAGAAATGAAATTGTTTTACTAAAGTGTTAATTGTAATTCGTAACATATAATTCATTGTAGTAACTAAAAATCAACGGCCGACGTTAATCTTTAGTCGAGTCTTTAAACAGACTGCAACTACCACAGTTTAGTGGCATTATTCACTGGTAAATTGTGAGAAATAAAAAGACATATTTTTTATACTTACATTTTAGAGATTTCGTCAGCATAATTCACTTTGACTAAATTTATTTGTACGAATAGGAATTTCGTAAAAAGTATGTCTTCTGAGAGGAAGACCTTTTCCTTATGTTGTTTGGTCAAGCTCGATTCAATTTTTTGTCTTCTTGCTAATACGGCGTGAGTTCCACTAACTACTTTTTCAATTGGTTTGTAACCTTCCTCGTCACACTTTTGAACATTTTCATTAAAAAAGTCGATCATTTTATTTTTTACTATTTTTGTTTTGTAATTCAGCTACAAATATATAAATAAATGAAATTCATGTAAATTATAATACACACTTAGCTTTATTATTTTTAAAATAGCTATCCTGACGTTGCATTTTAATAACGTTTTAAAAACTATGTTTAAATATGTTTAATTATAATTAGTTTGAAAATATTTTAATCATGTTAAAGACTTTCTAACTGAATCCGGTGTGTAAAACAATTTTTGTAGCTGTGGATACATTTGGTGTATTTATGAGCAGCTATTCTTATAAATATAAAAATAATTACAAGAATTCTCTGTTTTACGAAAAATTAAAAAATACGTTTTTTTTAATAGTTATTTAACGTCCTTATTTGTAGTTAGCCTTTTATATACGGTGTTTATTGACACGATGCAGAAATATTTCATCTATTTTCTTCATTAACAATGCTCATGACAATTTACACTCATGATAGATTTTTCTTTGTTAAACTGCCTTCATTTCTATCTCAATACGTATCTATATACAGTACTAAATACTCCCCAATATCACATTAAACATTTTTAAAATAACTTTATTTTTTAAATTAATAAGGGAAACTATTTTTAAAAATTGATACAAACTTTGGCTGAACATCGATCAAAATAAAGACATTCATCGTTGTCGCTAAAGAAAGTGATGTTATAACGTCCCGCTTTCACTGATTGAATCAATTCTTGAAATGTTTGAGGAATGACTTCAGTTCCAGGATTAACCATGAAAGAAGGCAAAGTGCCGACGTATGCTGATGTCAAGATAAATGCAATCAGGATCCAACAGCCAACGAGAATACGAAACGTGGTGGAAATATAATTATTTAAACTTGTGTCTGAAAAATTAAAATAATGGAAAACGGTAATTAGTGGTTAAGTAATTACAATAAAAATAAAAACATTTTAGTTTTAGTAATTATCGATTTGTTATTAAATAGAAATACAGTCTATTTGTGTCATGTGTCAGCAGGATCAGGAAAAAGTGAAAAAATATCAAATGTACAATCATAATTAACAGAAAATGACTTCAGTATTCCACCCGTACACATTATTCTCATTTAATTATAGAGTCTATAAAAATTCCCGTCATGCACAGTATAATAATTCTCACCTTGTCGAACAAAGTGCCTCAATATAATCCAAAATATAGTGGAAAATTTTAGAATCTCGTTCTTTCCATATTCACTTTCTTTCTTCATTATTCCATACAAAGTTATCAAAACGACAAAGAAAGAAAAAGGAATACAAATCCAAATCTGAAATACAAAATTTTCACAATTATATTGTATTTATAAAAATATAAATGTATATATAATACAGTCAAACTTGCAATAACGATCATCTGTAAATGGTAGCGATTTGGTCAGGTGTGTTTTCCTGTATATAAAATCACATTCAAAGACCACTTCATAAAACGTTTCATGTTTATTTGAGTGGCCGTTGTTCAGAGGTTCTACATTACATTATTTTAAAAAGTTTTAAAATTATAAAAACGTATATCATAGGCTTTTTAGCTCTGGTGAAAAGTAAAAATTTTCGTTTTTTTTTTTTTTTATTATAGACTCGCTGTTACTTGCGGAATTTGCATTCTGATAGAAATAATCCTTCCTCGATACTTCACTAAGATTCTCAACATTAGTTGTTAGTATAAAAACACAAATTTGCATCTAAAATAGTGCAGTAGTAAACGTTCTTCAGGTTAACCCTTAATCTTCACCCTCGCTTTCCGCGAAAAATTTTAAAAAATCTTTTTTTATTGTGCATTCTCATGACATACCATAACTGTGTACCAAATTTCACATCTTTAATTTCAGCAGTTTGCTCTGGGCGATGATGAATCACTCATAAGATGTAATTTTATACAGTAGACCCCCATAACAGTATAGATACGTTCCGTGCTATTATGAATTCTGTATTGTATGAGTCACTAAAATACATGAGCCAATCATAGCCCGGAACATGTGCAGTTTAGGTACTACAGCTGTTTGAAATGTTTTCTTCCATAAAATTAATCGATTCTAGACTAATTTGACTCAACATTTTCAAAACACGTATGAATTTTCAGGAATATTCCATATAAACTATGCTATAAACAAAAAATTGTAGGATTACTTACCGAGTGTGCACCGTTCGACGACGCCATTGCATAATCTTGTTTTTGTCGCGGAGCGGCGCATTCAACGGCAGGTGTTTGTTTTCTGATAACTTATTTATCTGCGAAAAATTTGCTTAACTTCGAAGACATCATTAATAAAAATATAATTTTTATGGCCGTTGAATAATAAATGTTTTTAGTAGGTCCAGTTTTTAGTTTTACCATATTATACGAGTTTTTTTTAGCGTGTTTATACAAATATGATCGCAATTTTTTCGCCGTTATATACGAAACCGTATCATCTGAACTCGTTTTATAGGAAATTCTACTGTATATTACAAGTTCAAACACAGGCACTGCGTATCTCGCCGACTATGCTACTGCGCCGCGCGGTTACCNTTCGCCGTTATATACGAAACCGTATCATCTGAACTCGTTTTATAGGAAATTCTACTGTATATTACAAGTTCAAACACAGGCACTGCGTATCTCGCCGACTATGCTACTGCGCCGCGCGGTTATTTATCTCCTGTCAAACTTTCAGATTTACCTCTTTATAAAATTAGTATGGGTTACATGAAAATACTTTTTATTAAAATATTTATCATGCGATATCACGTAGCCCAACAGAGCTGAATAAATGACACCACTGAACTTTTGTAGTTGGGTTCGAGTTTATGCTTTGCCAACGTTTTCGCCGTGGTTTTCTTTTAATATCTACCACGTTAATAAGGATTATTTTCATATCTTGGTGATAGATAAAGCATAAATGTTTTTTAGGGAGGCATACTTTCTCTTGACAGATCGCTCACATGTTGCATTACGATATAATACCAACCAGTCGATCTCTTAAGTTTTAATAATTTTTTTTAATTTTAATTCGTACAAAGTAAAATGTGATTTTTAATATTTAGAGAAAAAATAATGATTTTTGTGACATTACCATTATATCGAAAGGTTTCGTCAAGATAAGAGTTTTATCTAAAGGTCTTGCAGCATGTATTGCAAATGTAGTTGGAATGTGAATGACAGAAGATGAATAAGACACGTAAGTTTTTCTGATAAGAAGACCATTAATGGCGATGTCTCCCTAATGAATAAAATTCAATTATTAAATACTTAATAAAACTATACAATTGCTGGATACAGATTTATTACCTCATCCAGAAATATTAAAATTTTAGACCTGAAACGACACAAGTAAAATAAATTTAACATTTCTCGTAAGATTTACGTATACTGTATAAAAACAAAAACATACCTAGTATGAAGAGCATTTGTTAATAGCTCAATATATCTTATAACGAAAGATTTTTTCTTATACATCCAATCTATCTGAAAAAAATTATAATTATTATATAATTTTAAATTTATAATTCAAATTAAAAATTCAGTTGGACAACGCTTTATAAAAATTTTCAGTAATAATATGAAGATAAATTTTTATCATGGTTTCTAAAATTAAAATCCATATTAGCACTAAAGGTTAAGCGTGTTGCTTGCAATTTCCTTGTTTTGTCTACTTCTACAAGATATAAAACAAAAATCAGCTTAGAAGAATATATCAGAAATACAAATAACGTTGTATCAAACCAGAAATTATTGATGTGAAAAAGTATTTGGGCTTTTTGTCATTGTATTTTGTATTTGACTAACATACAAACAAACGAGAATAGTCGTCTGTTAAAGTATTAATCTGCAGATCAACAAGAGATCTGCCACATTTAAGAATGATAGTTTTTGGAAGAAAATAAAAAATTTACTGTTACACGGGCTAAAATTGACTAAAAGTACCACTTTACTTTTTTTAAAGAGTACAAGAACAGTCTGTCATTTAGCGGAAGTGTTAGCCCTGTAAGAAATGGAAAAAAGAGGAAGGAAATGTAAGACCGAGTGTGAAATAAAGGGAAATAGGAAAATGGAAAAAAAAACATGAGAGCCCATGGAAAATGCTTTAGTGATTGCTTGAGTAAAGATACTATACAAAGTTACAAAACAACGTTACAGTATAAACCAAACATAAATATACAAACAAAGTGCCTTTCTGACAATGATGAACGCATAAATTTTCATAGATGAGTACATTGGAAACTGAATGAACAAAATGGAAAAACTATAAGTACTTATAAAAGCGAGATGACAAATGGCCAGTGAGCCACCAAATCCATCATGCTGATGCAGTCAATGAGCTGATGTTGCCGCAGCAATTGTATCAAAAGTATCACTACAAAATAGGTAAGAATTTTTTGTAAAATGTAAGAAAGACATAATTTAGCATATGAGAACTGGATTAGAGGTATTAATGTTTCATGCACGGAAGTCGAAGAATGCGTGCAATATCATTTAATATATAATGTACAGTACAATGAAGTTTAGATATTTGCAAACTCAATTACACTGAATTTTATACGTACATACATATCTATAATATATTTCAACTACTATATTATACAGAGACAATGGTACATTATATTAAATTATCAAATAAAAGAACAATTAAACGTTACAACTATTTATACTTACAAAATCTACAACAACATATATCTCTTTTAGTATTAACGATTTATTTTCAGTTATTATTTTTGTCCTATTGTACATTTTACAGGAATTCATATAATGATCTTTGCACTGAAATATTTAATAAAAATAATTTAAGAAAACGAATAATTATATCTTATAAAATAACATATAATTACACTAACGATAACAACAAGTGGTCTTAATAATATTGTACTTCATATCATTCGCACAACTGAGCTGGACTTGTTATAAAGGAAGTTACTTTTAATGAAAGCAAAAATCTACAACTATGGGAAATGTATAATTCTATCTGATCAATCAAAGTGTTACAGGAAATATTCAGGGTATGGTGTGTTTCAGCTATGTCGATCGCTTTCAACAATCATCTTGTTTGGGCTGGTCACGGGTTTTGCTGAACCAGCGATGACCATAGAATGATTGTATTTTAATGCAAGATAATGAAAAAAATTAGTTTGGAGATTGCCATAAATATATATTTTTTTCAGAGTACACTGTATATGTAACTAATAACCGGATTTACTCCATAATTTGTATGCAAAGAATGCGGAAAGGATTTTGCAAGGATATAAAAGAGTTCAAAACTTTCCGTTAGAGGGCGCTTCACGCAACTTTACACGACTGCCTAATATTTTTTAACACTACAAAATCTAATGTATTTTCCCCCTAATTGGAATGCCTTCTAAATGGGTTATTACTGATTAAAATAATATCGCACAATGTGTGACGATTGCTAAGTCTGAAATTTCATAATTATGATCTATGAGTTTCTATTCGATGGCAATTAATCTGCAGTGAGGATTCGCAAATGTAATTTAATATTGTCTTTTATGTATACCAACGTTGTGACATTTTCAAATAATACATAAAAACTGAACCTTTGCAAAAAAATTCTAACTACATTTTTATTTTGCAATTTTCGGCCTCTCTGTCGCATGATCTGTACACAAATTTTTTTGTCAATTTGGTGAGGAAATATAGCTACAAAGTACTCTGAATATAAAAACTTCAATCACGGAGACTCTGATTATGTACAAACAATGTTGCATGAATCGAATGAGGCTAAAGTAAATGTCAGTTTTCAAAATGGCATGACATACATACAAGCATGAAACACACACAAAAAAAATTCTAATTGCATTATAATTGTTTGAAGGTAGGCAGACATGTTTGATTATGAAGTTTTTGAGGGGCACGACATTTAGCACAAAATAATTTTATTTTTTATACTGTAAAAATTTCGAAATAAATTGATGAAAATGTTTGGATTGAAGATTAACTAGAACTAAAAATTCATATATAAGCTCTAATTTAGAAAAAAAAGATATGTCTAGTTTTAACTTTTTTGTACTGACACAGAAGCACATTTAAATTTACAAATGATAAAACAGAAAAAGAATCTAATAAAACCACAGAGTTGGAAATCTCAAACTAGAATAACAAACATTCCAAGTCAGATATTGTTAGCCAAATCGAGAAAATAATTGCTGCAAGTTCAAAGTGAGGTGATGTAGTTGATCAAATATTCGATATTAAGTAGATTACTATGTTTTAAAAGTACAATAATTTCAAAAACTAATACTAGTCAATAAATTGTGTTGCAATAAGTGAATATTTATTGTAAAAGAATTAAGCATCTTTCAAATACACTGTATTGTACATTGTACAATTAAAATTGTTTTTAGTTATGAAACTTTTCATAAGATTTAAATTCGTTGTGAATGACGATACGATTAAACAGTAGTCTATGAAACAGTAAACCTATAGAAAATATAAGTATTGCAAATTACAGTTACAAAACATTTAAATATACTTTTACTGCATCATTTTTACTTGAATTGGACATACCAGTAGTTATGGAAAAAAATCCCAACAGTGGGTGAGTGAATAAAACTGTTGAACAAAATTATTTGGTCAAGGTTTATTCTTTTACAATAGATTGATTGTAAAGCACTTTTTGCCATTTCTTTAAAGAAAGTTATACATATCTGAAGTTCCTCCTGAGAATATTTTCTCTTTGTCAAATTGTCCTAGTCTTATATTGCGTGAATTCAACTAATTTTACAATTTGATAATGTTAAGGCATGAGATTATCGGTTTGAGAAACCCAAAATCCTATCTGGACAAGTCACAACAGAAAGTGTTACTGAGCATTAAGTCTTGGTTATATCTAGTTACAGTTTCCACCACACGACAACTGTAAATGTAAGCCTGTCTAATCCATGACAAGAATGGAAAATGCTCTGTTGGTTTTTACACCGTAAAAGACCCGAAAATAAAAATATATTGTTAAATTTAAATCTACTTCAAAATACCGTTTCCAGCATTTTATATATAATCTATATATATAAAAATGAATGTATGTGTGTGTATGTGTCTGTGTGTGTGTCCTTTATGCATTACCAGACCGTTTATCCGATTGCCGTGAAACTTTGTGAAGTTGTTTAATATACTCCCGCGAAGGTTTGTGGCATAGTACGATTGCCATGAAACTTTGGGATGTTTTTTAAATACACTCTGGCATAGTACATTTATCCTACAATAGATGGCGCGCGTTTACGCGAGCATTCGACCCCTGTGTGTCCGATCTATTTCAAATTGTGAACACTATTTTTCCCCTCCAAAAAATATCGCTATATATGCATTTCTGAACTGTTATTTATGATATTTGTAATAATTTTTGTTTAATCACTTTATTTCAAGTCTTTTTTTTTTGCTAATTAAATATTCGCTAAAACTTCGTTAAAACCTTAACTGTACCCCAAACAACAACCGAAGTTGTAGGAAGAAATTCGCGTATTTTATCGATCTAGGTATCCCCCTTTTCCAAATTTTAATATCGACTCAAAATAATTTAAAAATACAAATTTCAATAAAACGGTTTATTATCCAACTGAGAAATTTCACAACATGCCAAGAAAAAGAGGAAGGAGCAATTAAATAATTAAAATTATAAAGGATTAAAAATATATATATATATATAAAAGGGGAATATCGCACTTCTGACAATCGCTGNCCTTTCCAGCATTTTATATATAATTACAGATAAAAATAAAGTTATTTTAAGTTTTTATTAATATACTTAAATAAAAACATTTATTTTTACTTCGATAAATTATGGCAGCAGTAGTATGCGTTTGATATATTCTGGTTTATAAAATTAATTAGTATTAATCAGTATATAAATTTAATATAAATTATATAAAACAACTTTTAAAAAAAATTTTGAATTATATCGAAATAAAGACCGATAAAGTATAGATTATATTTAATTTGTATAAGAATTTAATATAAATTAATAATATAAATCGAATTGAAACGGTAACACAACTTTTAAAAAATTCGATTCGAAACTCGTGCCCTCTGCTGTAATACAAGTTCGTGCCCTGAACTAACTCGTGTGGACCCGCGATAGGCGCTTTGTTGAAAGTAACGAATAACAACATGTTTGCTGAACAATGTGAGTTTTTTTATTTGCAGATAATATACGATTTGAGTTAAAAAAAAAACGATATGTTCTTAAAGAAAAATATGATTGGCTGTTAGTTTTAAAAAAATATATGATTGGTTAGTATTTTATATAAGTTACATTTTTAAAAAAAATTAGTTTTATATTTAAGCTGCAATCATTGGGATGTACAGTTTTGTGATTACTTATGGAGACTATAAAATATACTCATTTTCCTCAATTTTCCCAAACAAATTTTCTTTCATCAGTGGAAAAAATCTAAGAGGAAGAAGAAGAAAAATGTCAAATCGAAAAAGTTTTGAAATCAATATACTATAATCCTTAATCTCCTGTGTCTTTTGGTGGTGTGAGTAAATTAGTTAACAAATCAAATTTACCGCGATCTGTTGTTAAAAAATGGATGTCTTTTCAAGTAACTTATACGCTTCATAAACCTGTAAGAATTAAATATTCGCGACAAAAAACTAAAAGTTTTTATCCTAACGACTTATGGCAGGCTGATTTAGTTGAATTAAAACAATTTTATAGATTTAATAATGGAATAAAGTATTTACTAAGTATTGCTATGTCATGCCAATAAAAGATAATAAACTCCAATCGGTTTTTTAAGCTTTTCAAACCATTTAAAAAAAAAAACATTTTGAAAAATTTACAAACTGATAAAAAAAATTTTTATAATAGATTAGTAAAAAATCTGTTTAAAAACTTTAAAATTAATCATTATTTGACTCATTCCGATACAAAAGCCGATGTCATTGAGAGATTAAATAAAACTTTGCAAAAATAAAATACAGTAAAGCGTCGATTATCCGAAAGTCAATCATCCGAAACGTCAATTATCTGAAAGAATTTCAGTCCGCAAATTTAAATTTTCGCCAGTGCTGTGGCGCTTCAATCTTTGGCTATGTCTTGGGCTACTTGAATATTTTATGTTTATGATACTAAATTAACATTTGAAGTATAATTTTTTATTGTTTTTATATTTTTCAATATATTTATTTTGTTTGTACAAAATAAAAAATAATTTATAATGATGCAATAGTCTTTGTTAGGCTTAACATCAACAAAAATTCAACGTGAAGCAACACGCAATTAAGAAAAATTTCAACATCGGATACGTTAAACTAGTTTTTCGTGCATAATCGGTTATCCGAAATATCAAGTATCCAAACAACTCCAGTTTCCGATCGATTTGGATAATTGACCTCTACTCTATGTAGATTATTTACTTATCGTAATTCTTATAAATATGTCGATGAATTATCGGATATTGTCAAAAAATATAATAATATTTTTCATAGAAGTATCGGTATGTCTTTGTCAGAAGTTACTTCCCTACATCACAGCTCTATTTTCGAAAAGTTGTACGGTATAGAAAAACAGAATACGTTTAAATTTAATATTGGCGACCTCGTTCGAATTTTGAAAATACGTAAAACATTTAGTCGAGGATACCTACCTGGTTGGACAGAAAAAATATTTATTATTCATGATCGTTTTTCATCTTACTCTCCGACGTATATATTAAAAGATTTAAATAACGGAATTTTGAAAAAAAGATTTTATACAGAAGAATTACAGAAGGTAACAAAATGATGCAGTCGGACTTTTTCGTGACTCTGAAACGCAACGTCAGCATGAAGTTATTTCCCAAAAATAAGCAGTCTCATTTCACCGTGAAAATGAGTCCACCTATTGATTTACTGGGGGAAATGGGTAGTAGGTCAGAGCGAGGTTATAATTCCTATAAATTGGTTTAACGTGTCAAATCATAATAACGATTATACTATTACTAGACATAAAATTAGACGAGAAAAAATAACCGATGTAACATGTGAAATTCCATTAACTACAGGCGATAAAAAAGAACGGACGGTTTTCGATTGGATAAACAAGAATATAGTTTCGTTAACAAGATCTAAGTTGGCAGAATTTGTTTTAGACAAGAAATTTGTTAATGAGCATTGTTTTTCGAAATATGCAATAAAGTATTTCTTTATCTTTTCTTATCTTAGAAATATTTCCAAGCATCATGTAAACACATTTCGCTGCATCATTGAATAATGCTGTTACCTCACAGATGCCAAACTCGCTCCAAATTCTTGTAATATTATTCAAAAAATTTATGGAAAGATTCGAGCAATACAAATTGTTCGTATTCTGTTGCAAGACATGACACAAACATCTGCGAAATATTCTGTTGCCACTAATAACAAAAGTTCGCTTGTGTTCAAAAAAAGCGAAATAATCAAACGTTTCGAAGAAACATAACAAATTATTCGTTCACAAAGAGAAACAGAACACCTTTTTCGCCGAGAAATAAATATAATTTCAAAAAAACAAACGTTTTCAGCCTAATTAATAGGCCATCTTCAGGTGTAAAACTAAAATGGAACGTAAATGTTTCATGAATAGAACATAAAAATTTAAATCAAAAACTTTAAAAGAGAAAAAATAACGGAAAAATATACCAAAATTAAAATAAAACAATAAAACAAAAATAACATAAATCTTCAATGTATTAATTCTGATTGAAGTTTGTAGTAAATTTCTTTACCAAATATTACCATGCCAAAGGTAGGCTCTCTGAATCCCTCGCATTTAAACAGCCTTCTCTTATCTTACTTTTGTATATTTCTATTTTTTTCTGCCGTCATTGCTAGAGTTGGAGAAGACAGAGGTTTGATGATTGTTGCCTCGTCCCATTTTACCTCAGATCCTTGTGTTTGCGCCATTTGGGACAAAATCGTTGAATTAGACGCTTTTCTTATGGCATATCTATGTTCTTTGAGCCTTACTCCCAAGTTTCTGGTGGTGACGCCGATATAATCTTTTTTAACGTCCAGTTGTAAGTTTTCATAAGGAATCTTATACACCCCTGCTTTCTCCTCCGCTCTGATATTATCCTTATCGTTTCTCAAGATCTTATACAAATTAGGGGCTCTTCTTAATACCATTCTTGATTCCTTTCGTCTAGCAATTTCCTTCATAACACTATTCATACTACTATTATAAGTAAATTTCGTGAGCCTAGTAGGAACATTTCTTAAAGTTCTTTTTACTATGCCCCTTTCATACTTCTTAAGCATTCCGACAATTACACTTTTTCTGTAACCCAGGGTCCGGGCCACCTGCAATACTCTATCAATCTCCTTCTCTCTGTCAGCGATTTGGTCACAATATAAATAAGCTCTCCTTATTAACGCTCGGAAGGCTGCCATCTTATACTGATACGGATCCATAGATTGGAATGGTGTATATATAATGGCGTGTGTGTAGGTTTAATATAAACACTTGTGGACAAATGCCCTTTCATAAACCGGATATTAATGTCCAAGAAGTGCACATTCATGGAACTCTTTTGTTCTAATCTCAATTTAAGCCCATCATTGTTATCATTCATTCCACTCATAAATTCATGCACCCTCCTATTATTCTTCCATAAGATAAGTATGTCATCCACATACCTGCTGAAATATACGATATCATCTTTGAAACCTTGAAAAACCCTTCTTTCTAGTCTTCTGACAACCAATTCGCAAAGGATTCCTGAGAGGGGACTTCCCATCGGAACTTCTCTTTTTTGTCTGTAGATCTGAACACAAAAGGTGAAGCACGACTCATAGCATACCAGGTTAGCCAGTTCTTCTAGCTCTTGCGTGTAAAGAAGCAACTGAGAGTTCTTTATGTACAAGAAATCCAATAACGCATCAACGCAAGACTCAATCATCACTTAAGGATACATGCTTTCATAATCTAAAACGGTCGCTACCTCATCTTTCATTAAAGATATATCTTGTATTCCCTTGACAACCATAAGAGGATTCTGTGCCACTAGACTATCATCAGCAAGGTGTGAGGATAAATACTCGTGCAGCCTTTTTTATAATATAAAGGTGGGTCAACTGCATTTCTCTACAACTGGCCTTAACTCCATTTCGGTCTTGTGGGTCTTAGCGAAAGCAAACAATCTTGGAGTTCCTGGCCTTGGGTTCGGCATTTCTTGAGAAAAGGTAAAACAGCAGAAAGCCCGAGCGTTCCAACTTCCTGACCCTTCTGTCCAAAGATCCAACTACATTGTCGCCAACAATTTCCCATTCCGTTTTTTTTATGTAATTATGCAACTCCTTGTTATAAGTATGCCTTCTCATGATAATTAAATGCTTAGTCTTGAAATCCATGAGAAGACATACTTATAACAAGGAGTTGCATAATTACATAAAAAAAACGGAATGGGAAATTGTTGGCGACAATGTAGTTGGATCTTTGGACAGAAGGGTCAGGAAGTTGGAACGCTCGGGCTTTCTGCTGTTTTACCTTTTCTCAAGAAATGCCGAACCCAAGGCCAGGAACTCCAAGATTGTTTGCTTTCGCTAAGACCCACAAGACCGAAATGGAGTTAAGGCCAGTTGTAGAGAAATGCAGTTGACCCACCTTTATATTATAAAAAAGGCTGCACGAGTATTTATCCTCACACCTTGCTGATGATAGTCTAGTGGCACAGAATCCTCTTATGGTTGTCAAGGGAATACAAGATATATCTTTAATGAAAGATGAGGTAGCGACCGTTTTAGATTATGAAAGCATGTATCCTTAAGTGATGATTGAGTCTTGCGTTGATGCGTTATTGGATTTCTTGTACATAAAGAACTCCCAGTTGCTTCTTTACACGCAAGAGCTAGAAGAACTGGCTAACCTGGTATGCTATGAGTCGTGCTTCACCTTTTGTGTTCAGATCTACAGACAAAAAAGAGAAGTTCCGATGGGAAGTCCCCTCTCAGGAATCCTTTGCGAATTAGTTGTCAGAAGACTAGAAAGAAGGGTTTTTCAAGGTTTCAAAGATGATATCGTATATTTCAGCAGGTATGTGGATGACATACTTATCTTATGGAAGAATAATAGGAGGGTGCATGAATTTATGAGTGGAATGAATGATAACAATGATGGGCTTAGATTGAGATTAGAACAAAAGAGTTCCATGAATGTGCACTTCTTGGACATTAATATCCGGTTTATGAAAGGGCATTTGTCCACAAGTGTTTATATTAAACCTACACACCTGAAATATACGATATCATCTTTGAAACCTTGAAAAACCCTTCTTTCTAGTCTTCTGACAACCAATTCGCAAAGGATTCCTGAGAGGGGACTTCCCATCGGAACTTCTCTTTTTTGTCTGTAGATCTGAACACAAAAGGTGAAGCACGACTCATAGCATACCAGGTTAGCCAGTTCTTCTAGCTCTTGCGTGTAAAGAAGCAACTGAGAGTTCTTTATGTACAAGAAATCCAATAACGCATCAACGCAAGACTCAATCATCACTTAAGGATACATGCTTTCATAATCTAAAACGGTCGCTACCTCATCTTTCATTAAAGATATATCTTGTATTCCCTTGACAACCATAAGAGGATTCTGTGCCACTAGACTATCATCAGCAAGGTGTGAGGATAAATACTCGTGCAGCCTTTTTTATAATATAAAGGTGGGTCAACTGCATTTCTCTACAACTGGCCTTAACTCCATTTCGGTCTTGTGGGTCTTAGCGAAAGCAAACAATCTTGGAGTTCCTGGCCTTGGGTTCGGCATTTCTTGAGAAAAGGTAAAACAGCAGAAAGCCCGAGCGTTCCAACTTCCTGACCCTTCTGTCCAAAGATCCAACTACATTGTCGCCAACAATTTCCCATTCCGTTTTTTTTATGTAATTATGCAACTCCTTGTTATAAGTATGCCTTCTCATGATAACCAAATGTTTAGTTTTGTCTGCTCTTGTCAACACAAGATCATTCATCCTTAACCACTCCTTAGTGAGCCAAATGTCCCTAGTAGTAACACCATCCGTCCCGTTCCTCGGCCGTTTGTTAATGACCGCTTTCCATCTAAAGTATTCCTTCTCTAATGCATCCAGACCAACTATCGCTCTCTCAATTTCTTGTACTGAGATAATAGGAAGAACCTTAGTACCTTCTACGTATGGGACCAGGTAGAAATACCAAAGAAAATCAAGCAGGTTCTGGAGAAAGGCCCGAACTTTGTCCCCACGGAAGTAAGTGGATGGGAAACGTCAGTACAAGAAATTGAGAGAGCGATAGTTGGTCTGGATGCATTAGAGAAGGAATACTTTAGATGGAAAGCGGTCATTAACAAACGGCCGAGGAACGGGACGGATGGTGTTACTACTAGGGACATTTGGCTCACTAAGGAGTGGTTAAGGATGAATGATCTTGTGTTGACAAGAGCAGACAAAACTAAACATTTGGTTATCATGAGAAGGCATACTTATAACAAGGAGTTGCATAATTACATCAAAAAGACGGAATGTGAAATTGTTGGCGACAATGTAGTTGGATCTTTGGACAGAAGGGTCAGGAAGCTGGAACGCTCGGGACTTTCTGCTGTTTTACCTTTTCTCAAGAAATGCCGGAACCCGAGGCCCGGAACTCCAAGATTGTTTGCTTTCGCTAAGACCCACAAGACCGGAATGGAGTTAAGGCCAGTTGTAGAGAAATGCAGAGGACCCACCTTTATATTAGAAAAAAGGCTGCACGGGTATTTATCCTCGCACCTTGATGATGATAATCTAGTGGCACAGGATCCTCTTATTGTTGTCAAGGAGATACAAGATATATCTTTAATGGAGGATGAGGTAGCGACCGTCTTAGATTATGAAAGCATGTATCCTTCAGTAATGATTGAGTCTTGTGTGGATGCGTTATTGGATTTCTTGTACATAAAGAACTCCCAGTTGCTTCTTTACACGCAAGAGCTAGAAGAACTGGCTAACCTGGTGTGCTGTGAGTCGTGCTTCATCTTTTGTGGTCAGATCTACAGACAAAAAAGAGGGGTTCCGATGGGGAGTCCCCTCTCAGGAATCCTTTGCGAATTAGTTGTCAGAAGACTAGAAAGAAGGGTTCTTCATGGGTTCAAAGATGATATCGTATATTTCAGCAGGTATGTGGATGACATTCTGATCTTATGGAAGAATAATAGGAGGGTGCATGAATTTATGAGTAGAATTAATGATAACAATGATGGGCTTAGATTGAGATTAGAACAAAAGAGTTCCATGAATGTGCACTTCTTGGACATTAATATCCGGTTTATGAAAGGGCATTTGTCCACAAGTGTTTATATTAAACCTACACACACACCATTATATATACCATCCCAGTCTATGGATCCGTATCAGTATAAGATGGCAGCCTTCCGAGCGTTAATAAGGAGAGCTTATTTATATTGTGACCAAATCGCTGACAGAGAGAAGGAGATTGATAGAGTATTGCAGGTGGCCCGGACCCTGGGTTACAGAAAAAGTGTAATTGTCGGAATGCTTAAGAAGTATGAAAGGGGCATAGTAAAAAGAACTTTAAGAAATGTTCCTACTAGGCTCACGAAATTTACTTATAATAGTAGTATGAATAGTGTTATGAAGGAAATTGCTAGACGAAAGGAATCAAGAATGGTATTAAGAAGAGCCCCTAATTTGTATAAGATCTTGAGAAACGATAAGGATAATATCAGAGCGGAGGAGAAAGCAGGAGTGTATAAGATTCCTTATGAAAACTGACAACTGGACGTTAAAAAAGATTATATCGGCGTCACCACCAGAAACTTGGGAGTAAGGCTCAAAGAACATAGATATGCCATAAGAAAAGCGTCTAATTCAACGATTTTGTCCCAAATGGCGCAAACACAAGGATCTGAGGTAAAATGGGACGAGGCAACAATCATCAAACCTCTGTCTTCTCCAACTCTAGCAATGACGGCAGAAAAAAATAGAAATATACAAAAGTAAGATAAGAGAAGGCTGTTTAAATGCGAGGGATTCAGAGAGCCTACCTTTGGCATGGTAATATTTGGTAAAGAAATTTACTACAAACTTCAATCAGAATTAATACATTGAAGATTTATGTTATTTTTGTTTTATTGTTTTATTTTAATTTTGGTATATTTTTCCGTTATTTTTTCTCTTTTAAAGTTTTTGATTTAAATTTTTATGTTCTATTCATGAAACATTTACGTTCCATTTTAGTTTTACACCTGAAGATGGCCTATTAATTAGGCTGAAAACGTTTGTTTTTTTGAAATTATATTTATTTCTCGGCAGAAAAGGTGTTCTGTTTCTCTTTATTTAGTTGCTGAGCGATATACATATTGTTATTCGTTCACTTTTGATTTCCTGTCCGTTGGATTCTTTATGCTAACTTCTGTTGTTAGTGTTAACAGAAAGTTTGGCAGATGTTTGTGTCATGTCTTGCAACAGAATACGAACATTCCGTATTGCTCGAATCTTTCTATAAACTGATGCTTGGAAACTCGTTTCATGATATCGTAAAAATTATACTCGAATTATTTGAATCGCTGTCCAGTGAATTAAAAGCTGTCGCTGAGAAATGCCGATCCAGATGATACACAGCTTGCAGGAGCGCTCTTTTAATTTCTTCATTCGTCATTGTTTCGTGACAATTGTCCAATTTGTTCAATTTCTCCACACTACACCTTGTACGTTGTGGAAACACTACTATTAGGAAGAAGTAAAGTAAATGAAGTTGTTTCGGATATCGAAAATTGCCAACACGTACCATTATATCTTGGACGTTCGCTTCTATTGCCTTGAATATCACAAATATCAAATATTTACTCAAATATCACAACTGTTGAATATTTACTGACTTGTACTCCTGACTAATGCGGTAAAAAACACCGGCCGAAAATGCCCCGACAACGACCTGAAGGCTTATGAAACCTTGAGGGACGGGTGTAAAACACGTGACCCACAGCTGCCCGGCCATTGGCCGCGCGACATGCCCGCTGCACCTTCACGGCCAAGGGGTGGCGGCACAGCGCGGTGCGCTGCATCTGTGCGACAGAGAAAAAACCACTTGGAGGGCCCGTCATGCGCAGTGCGCTCCTTGCCCTAGCACGGCTCAAGTGTGAGTTCTGTAGTGTTTCTGGCAGAGAGACCTAGCGAGCCAATGCGGAGAGAAGCGGATCGGCGTCAGCCGGGACCAAAGTTCGAGTTTTGGCTGAGATAAGAGGTGTAATAATAATAGATATTTGTATCTATAGGCAACAGATGGTGACTCTGGAAGGCTGCAGGCAGGAGACTCAGGTCATTGGCTGCATGCAAGGGGGGGAGACAACGGCGGCGGCGTGGACAAAAGGGGATGACGCGCTCTGGGGGCTAAGAAAGGGGGTGCGCACGCATTTTTCAAAACTGAGATAGGATAAACCGAAAATAAAAATATCGGCCACGTGAAGCTGTCCCTTTTGGGCCCAGAGTCACGTGACCAAATATGACCTAGGCGCATCTTTAGAGGGCTATATCTTGCGAAGGGTCGCCCATACTAGCAAGGTTTTTTGGACTTTTATGCTGGCACAGGGTGGCTCTATAATTTGGGGGGAAGACGAAAATTTTCTACATTTGTCCTAGAATCTTGCCCAGCCAATCATATTTTTTTTTAAGAACAAATTGTTGTTTTAAACTCAAATCGTATATTATCTGCAGATAAAAAAAACTCACATTGTTCAGCAAACATGTTGTTATTCGTTACTTTGAACAAAGCGCCTACTGCGGGTCCACACGAGTTAGTTCAGGGCACGAACTTGTATTACATCAGAGGGCGCGAGTTTCGAATCAAATTTTTTAAAAGTTGTGTTATCGTTTTAATTTGATTGCTATTATTAATTTATACTAAATTCTTATACAAATTAAATATAATCTATACTTTATCGGTCTTTATTTCGATATAATTCAAAAAAAAGTTTTTTTTTTAAAGTTGTGTTATATAATTTATATTAACACTGGGCAAGTGCAGTGGAGATTTTCGACACCCCCAACATTTTAAAAGTTGCACTATTCATAGATTTTGCAAAACATATTTGTTTCCTCTTCAGTAGCTTCATGATTTTATGTATAAAGCATGCTCAAAAATTACTACGATGTTGCAAAAGTTCCAGTAAGAGAAAGACAACAGTTTTCAGTGGGGTGTCCAAACATCCCACAGTATTAATTCCGTTTTTTTTACATTTTATAAATATTTATTTAGTTTTTTATTTTTAAAATAACTATAATGTGACTACATTTATTATTTATAATATAGATAAATTATTTTTATTCACATTGATTATTATATGTTTATTTTAATTAGTTTTATTATCATAGAAATTCAAAATGGCTAATATTGATAAACACACTGAAAGAATACCGAACTTAGCAAGCTGCTTGTCATTTGCATTGAGTGCCAAAGTTTGTACTTTTATTAGCTGACATTGTTGTCAACTAATAAATCAGAGTGACAAAAATGCTTAAAAAAACAATTTAGATTCTTACTATTTTTTTAATAATGAGATTTAATGTAATGAGTTTTAATAAATGTTGTTTTCTATTTTCATGGATTTATGTACTAATATAATATGTAATAATACCTGAATATAATCATTTGTATAATGACACATGCCTTTACCAAATAAATGAGTAAAACTTTATGAATTTTTACTTACATGGTTTATGGACCAAAAAAATGAGTGGGTAGACAAACACCCCACTGCACTAATGCCGAAAAAAATTCAGTGCACTAACGCAGGGTTAAATTTATATACTAATTAATACTAATTAATTTTATAAACCAGAATGTATCAAAAGCATACTACTGGCAGCTTCAGACATAAGCGAGCTGCTTGTAAGACGCTTGTAAGAGTATTTCCAGAGAAGAATTAAAAAATAACTCGCTTCACTTAGGTGTGTGTTCGTGACAAAACTTTGAAAATTCCATGTGACCAGCCAGAAAGTGAAGATGGATTGCTTTGTCACAGACAACAGATTGGCAAATTGAAAATGTAATAAAATAACAACGTCATTTTGAAGATATGTAAAATTTGTTGATATTATAGACCAGGGGTTCCCAATCTTTTTTATACCGTAACTCTCTTTACTGGCTGTAATTTTTTTGCGACGCCCTTCTAAAAGAAGATACCTGCGTGTAGCTGTAGCAGACATTAAAATTACTTTATTATTCAAAGAAAACTCCAAAGAATATAAAATCTTAATAATTATTATTTATTAGAAAACATAACAGTACAATTAATGAGAAGGATGAGCTTGCTTTTCTGAGCATAACTTTTCAAATCAGGGCTGAAGTTTGGAAATCGCTACTCTCATTTCTTTTTCTAAATTTATTTGTGACCTGTATTTCGACTTGATTACTGCAACTGCAGAAAAGCCAGTTTCACACAAGTACGATGTAGTAAACGGTAAAAGAACCTTCAAAGCTGTAGTACTGATAGCAGGATATTCTTGAGATACATTTATCCAAAATTGAAATAGTTCGTTTTTATCAAATCGAAGTTTTAGGCTCGTATCACAAAATAGTTCTAATAGCTGTTTTCCCTCGACTGTTGAAAGTGTAGATGGGGTTGGGATCGATTGGAATAGGTCTCTAATTCAGTCGTATTGATTTACATTCTTTGGAAAATATGTATCAAAATGGGTGCTTAGTGTTGATAAGTGTTGGATAAATATCAACTGCAAACTTGGCTCCAGATTTTGAATAGACTTTTCTTGCAGAAAGCCATTTAAAACAGGAAAACAGTCAGTATTTCCATGCTCCTCTTCTATTTTTCTTTTCCACAACAGCAACTTTTTTTTAAACGCTGCAATTTTATCAGCCAGTTGCAGTATATGCGTTTCGTTTCCCTGCAGCGATTTATTAAGGACATTTAATTTCTCAAATATGTCGCAAAGATACGCCAGTTTTATTAAGAAGTCAGTATCTTTAAACTTTTCTGCGTCACGATGAGATTCTATCAATAAATACGTGTACAACTCATGTTTTAATTCGTATACACGTGAGAGTACGTTACCTCTCGACAACCAACGAGAGTTACAGTAATAAAGTAAAGATGTATGCTCGGCACCCAAATCTTCACAAAGCTTTCGGAAAAATCTTGCCTTCACGGGTCTTGTTTTTATAAAGTTTACCACTTTAATAATTATATCAATCACAAGATTTAATTCAGGTGAAATATTTTTTGTAGCCAGGGCCTCCCTATGTATGACGCAATGTGTCCATTTTGCATTTGGTGCCTTGGTTTTAATGAGAGCTTGAAGTCCTCCATATTGCCCTGACATCGCGCGAGCTCCATCTGTACACACACCAACACAGTTCTCCCATTGAATGTTATTTTCTTTCATGTATGAATCTATGATCGCAAACAAATCACTAGCCTTCCCGGTATCAGTCATTTCTTTGCAAAATAACAAATCCTCACATACATTTGCTCCTTCCATGTACCGCACGTAACATATTAATTGAGCGTCGTTATTACTGTCTGTCGCTTCATCCAGTTGAATGGCATATAAACCAGAAAGTTTTTCCACAATTTGCTCATTAATGTCTTCAGCTATGTCATGAATGCGACGACTAATCGTATTGTTAGAAAGAGGAATATTTTTTATTTCTTTAGCCGCCGATTCTCCAATCATTACTGATACCATATCAATCGCTGCAGGTAAAATAAGATCTTCAGCAATCGTGTGTGGTTTCTTGCATTTGGCAATACGGTGAGCGACCTTATAAGAGGCGAGCAGTGCTTTGGAGGAAATAGATGCTCTGGAAAACAAGGATGTCGACTGATGTTTCAGTTCTCGCAATTTTCTTGCAAAAAAATCTCGCGGTTTTCCTTGTAAATTACTGTGAACTGTTTCTAAATGACGTTTCAATTTATTAGGAAGCATACTTTCAGCTGCCAGCACCTTATGACAAACAACACATTGGGGTAGTTCCACATTTCCTTTGCTAACGTAAGTAAATCCAAAATCTAAATATTGGTCATCATATTTTCTGTATTTTTTTCGTTTTTCTACAGTTTCCTTTGTACTCTTTCCTGAGTCTTCAACACGTTTTCTATTTATTTGAATAAAGTTATCCATTTTACAATGCCCAATTTAAATAGAACACACTTGAAATCAAAACACTGATTCTTCAACGCTTATAATCGACGAAAACAAAATACTGAACGAAAGAGCGGAAAATTGGAGAAGCGGGGTGATGAGACGCATGCGCTGCGCACTCACTCATTACGTCGTGTGCAGGCGACCGGTGGGTATCGTCTCGCGACGCCCCTATGATAGCGCCGCGACTCCCCAGAGCGTCGCGACGCACAGTTTGGGAAGCCCTGTTATAGACTGTAAACTATTAGTTATGCAATAATTTTTCACTAAAAATTATGCAATAAAAGTTTAGAGTATAAAATGTTTAATCAGTTTAATTGAATAAATAATATCAATAACTTACAATTTTAACGTAATTCTTTTCTACTTCTGTGAAAGAAGACGTCTTAAGTGCTTCAGTAAATGGAAATCCTCTATTGCCAGATTTATAGAAGAAAGTCACTTGAGTTGCAAAAACAGATTCCTCTTTTACAACATGCACGATGTATTCTTTCTGAATTAATTTGCTTGGAATAGATTCTGAAATTTACAAAAATTTGATTTATTTGTTAAATTAAGCAAAAAATTTAAAATATGTGTGTATATGTTTTATAAATAAAATCTCGTTTGTGTTCTTTATACTAATCTTTATTTTAAAACTTATTTAGATTAAAGTTTGTGTGAGGGTCAGAAATTACGTGTTATAAACTTTAAATTTTTAATTTTTAATAAACTTTATAAAGACAAAACGAGAATTAAAAAAATAAAAAGAGAAAAGGGAAAAATAAAATCGATAAAAACCTCGATTCTCACGAGTTGGGTTCCTTGTTAAAATGAGTACATTTCTGTGTCACGATTGTGTCACCTGTCACCTCATTGGACCAAGAAGATCGTCATCGCTGACGAAATCGGAGAGAAAGGTCCAAAAATGAGGACTTGATATAAAAAGGACAGGCACGATGAGTAAGGGTGTGGAAGTTGTTTTTGATTGTGTGTGTGTTTGTCTTCCAGAGACTGTTCCTGTCACAACACAACACCTCCTCTCAACGACTGAACTGAACAATATCAATTCACCTATTCAACATCGAACTGTGAGACTTTATTGCTGATAACCAATTAACAGTAAATTCTAAGGTATTTATTTTGCCCGCGCATTATTGTATGTCTCTCTCTCTCCGCGTAAACTAAAAGCGAAACCGGTTGTAATTAGAAATACAAAATGATCAATAACTAAACATGATTCAAGTAGTTTATTAACTGATGTAAACTTAATTTAGATTATGTATAAATAAACGGTTGTTTATGTTTAAAACTTCTTGAGTGCAGTTTTTTCCGTTTTTCTCTCCATTCCGGGTCCAAACCTCATACCTAACTGCTTGCGCGAACTGGTGGTCTCTGTATTAATTTAAAGATACAGTAGTGTCATCCTGACGTGGTATCAAAGAGATAGCGACTCTGTGGTCACATTTGTATCATTATTTCTCAGACCCTAGATTGACACTAAGGTCTATACAGCCTGAAAACATTGATTTATTGTTTAAACATAAATTAATTTTTTTTTAATTAAACTGAAAATTGTTGCATATAAGGATTCAAATATTTTTTAAACAGTATTTTCGTAAAATTAATAATTTCATGTATTTTAAATTTTTCTGTGATAAAACCATATAATGCCAGGTACATACAATACTCGTTAATAAAATACAATTGGAATTAGCATAAAAATGAACTGACTATGTACAAAATTTTGCGTTGAAATTGCAAAAACTCTACTTTTATTACTGGACTTGGGAAAATATTTGCAGATAGATTTAACAGTTTTATTTTCAGCATGGAAGAATAAATTTTATAACAGAAAATCTCAACCGTAACATATGTTAAAACGAAAATTTAAAAGTTGCTTAATTAAATGAAGCAGTTTTCATTGAGGTAAACTCAATGAAAAAAGATTCATAAAAGTTAACCTTATTTTAATGATGTCACCTTGATGTCGCCTTTAATGATTATCAGTACAGACAAAAAAAAGGAGTCCTGATGGAAAGTCCCATGTCAAGACTGTTGTGTGTGCTTGTAAAATTATTAAAAAATTCAAAAAATGCGCCGCATGGAAAGGGTTAAAAAAATTAAAAAAAGTGCTCTTTCTCCTTGAATGACATTGTGTATTTTAAAAAATATGTAGACGATGTCTTGGTAATTTGAAAGAATGACCAAAAATCGATGAATTTATTATCAAGATCAACAACAACGATTATAAACAGAAGATTGCTGAAGATTAAACAGAAATGTTCCTCACGAATATATTTTTTAGATATTGATATTAAATTGAAAGAAAGAAATTTGGCCACTAAGGTGTACATAAAACCAACGCATAGCCCTCTGTACATTTTGTCCCACTTGAATGATTTTTACAAATTTGAAATGGCTGTTTTCCGTGCCCTTGTCCAAAGGGTTTTTCTCTATTGCAGTAGTGTGGTGGATTGGCAAAAAGAAATTAATAGGCTACTACTAATTGCCAGAGTAGATATTACAGAGTGGATATGACAACAACATTGATCAGAGATTACAAAATAAACAAAACTATGGCTCAAAGCAGAGATTTCTGCAAAATCACAAAGTTAACTAATGATAAAAAGAAAAAAGCCATCATGAAGGAAATCTCAGCCGCAAACAGTCCAAGTTAGTTTTCAAGAGAGCTCTTAACTTGTACAAATTAAGGAACGACAAAGACAGCATAGATAAAGAAAAACGAGTGGGAGTATACAAGATTCTGTATGAAAATCTTGAACTAGACATTAATAAAAATTACATATCGTCACTAATAGAAACTTAGGAGTCAGATTAAAAGAACATAAATACAATATCAGCAAAGAATCTAACGACAGGATACTATCGCAACTAGCGCAAGTTGATAGCTCAGTCATCAAATGGGACAAAGCAAGTATTATTAAACCATTAAATTCACCGACATAGGCGATTTGCACCAAAAAAAATTGAAATATATAAGAGCAGATTGCATGATCCGTGCATTAATTCTAGAGATTCTGAAGGGTTGCCTTCAGCCTGAAAATACTTAATTAAACGATTAGAGATCTCTTAATTTATTGCCTTCATTTTAGTATTTTTGCGTATCTTGCATTTCTTTGAATTTTATGTAATGTAGTATATAATATTTTTAATATTTAATTAACTTATGCATGTATTTATATACATATTTTGTTATTTATTTAATTTTTTTTTTATACATGTATATGTATATTTCATTCGTTATTTTATTTCATTTGTATTGAAATTTTTGTTCTATTTTGTTTATATTTGAATATTTTAGCCTGATGATGGTCTTCAGATTTGGCTGGAAACGTTTGCTTTTTATTAAATTTCTCAGCAAATGAAAGCGTTGCGTTTTTTGACGCAGTTTTCATATAATCGAGCTCAAAATATCAAAAATTTCAACGAAAAATTACTAAAAGAAGAAAATAATTATAATTTTGCACAAGTATCTGTTATGTATTTTTTAGATTCTGGACAGCATGGAGACATTGATATTGACAGAACAATTTTATTTAACAAGACCAGCTGAAATATTTTATGAATGGTTTATTATTGATCAGCGATCAACTGTTGCACAGAATTTTGATTTTTACCAAAACTTTAATAAATCGAAGTCCGAAGTTTTTCTTATGACCGATTCCAGTTATATAGTATTATCTGTACAACTTTTATAATATTGTTACGAGCTGTAGGGCTCAAGATATAAATTCAGAATATAGTTTACCGAAACTGACGCTTTTTAGATATACTAACAACAAGAACTTTATATCTGTCTTTAAAAGAAAAACATCTATAACGTTTTTAGATATATACATTTGCATCTATAACGTTTGTTTTTCAAATCCCTTCTTTTTTTTCCAAATCGTTCTTCTTCTTTTTTTAAAATCATTCTCCTTTTTTTAGCTGAAAAAGAAACAGAAAAAAAAAACAGAAAAACAGTCTAAAAATAAAAGAGAAAAGCAGTATGAAATATATCCTCTAAGAATAACAAAAAATAAACTAGATAAGCATGTAAATTTGTTATATTTACAATATGAAGAGAAATCACATTACTGTTTGATTAACAGTCTATCTAGGTTAACAATTCACCTGACTCTCATCACGATTATTTTTAAATAAAATCAAATAATGTGTATTTAAACTTATATTTCTCATAATCTTATTTTCCGGAAACAAATTTTGCATTATTAAAATCACACTTACATTACAGTGATGAGATTCTGTCGTAAATAAAAATTCTGTTTTTGGAGACAGTTCGTGCATCAGATCATCGATTATTATCAAAGCCCATCCTTGAACAGCTTCGTGTAAGCCGTACATAAATGTAATATCCTTTTATACTTGAGAAAACGGTAAATACATGGAGTAATACCATAAAATCTTCTTCGAAGGATTTTCATAAATTTTGTTGTGAATCATTTTTCTCACCAATGTGGTTTTTCCAGATTGGGAAGGACTGGCAATTACACAAGTACTGGGATGTTTGAAATACATATTAATCAACTTTGTCACTCTTAGAAAATTTAGAAAATTTATAATATTTCATTCCTGGACTTATCTCTTTAAACACTACTAAAGTTTTCTTATCATTTTCTAAACATATTTCTCTCATATCTTCCGCACACCGTTCGAACGAACCGTATAATCCATTACATACTTCGTTAATTCCTCCATCCTCACCAACAATTATAAAACCGTATTTTCCTTCTCCTTTCCAAATATCTTTGACTTTGAAATAGCGGAGGATAAATGGAAAATTATCGGGAACATCAAACGAGAAATTTTTTACCGCGGAAACGCAAGCGTC
>NW_019385008.1:427858-428667 GCF_000671375.1 Centruroides sculpturatus | reverse complement strand
GTTACCTTACTATAGAACTGGTTAAAATCAGTTTGGAAATAAAAATAATTAAAATAATTACAACTTTACAAGAAGAGAGAAATTGACGAAGTTGCCCCGGGTATAGGGGCAAGATCGGCAACTTCTCTCTTTTTGTAAAGTTGTAATTATTTTAATTATTTTTATTAAAGTTGCCCCTGGTATAGGGGCAACAGTAATGGGGCAAGATAGGCACGTATATAAAATTATGTTATTAACAATGTATAATATGGAATTCACTATTAAAACAAAGAAATACAAATCCAACACCTATTTAATATTATTACAACGAAATTCAAGTTCAAAGACATATATAAATAAAAAAAAATGCAAACATGTTTTCATTTATTATCTGTTTGATTTTTTTTTGTAATCAAACAGATAATAAATCAAAACATCCTAAACCAATGTAAAAGCAATATAAAAGCATATTGTTTATTCTCTTATTCTCTACACATATCACAAATAAATTGAATATGCTCATTTTCTACATTCGTACAGTCCATATGAGCTCAGAGTTTACATTTACAGCATAACCTCCTGAATAATACCATATTTTTCATTGCAATATATACAATAAGTATTTTTGCCGTCATTTTCCGGTTCTATAGGACTTTTCTGCCTCTTTCTTTTAGTTTACTTCGAATCCGCATTTTCTAAAACCGTTCCGATCTGCAAGTTCCGAATTTTTTATTTTTATCCTTTGCTTCTAATGTGGCTTTATGTTGCCGATCTTGCCCCGCTAGTCATGATTTCGAAACATTAAGTACAACCCTGAGAACAGAATGCCA
>NW_019385008.1:421328-427191 GCF_000671375.1 Centruroides sculpturatus | reverse complement strand
CGCGTAAGTCGGGGTATAATTTTGCATATAAATACAAACAAATAATTTTTAATTGGGGCCGGAGACTAAAGAAAACAATAATTTATAAAAAAATGTTTAATAAAATCTTAGACAATACATATGTATAAGAAATTATATTATTATACAAATCACACCATAATTTTAACATTGTTTCTATCTCAGCGATAATACCATGACGTTTACGAATGATGCTTGAATGTAAACATTGAGCATATTTCACAGCTTCGAGAATTTTTTCGTTACCTTTTATAATTGTTCTGACCATCGATTCGAGTAGATCAAACTTCTTGGCCAATTCACAAATTTTCATTTTTGTATCGAAGTCTTTAATAATGTTAACTTTACATTCCAAAGATAAAGTTTTTCTTTTCTTGTTTGATGCAGAAGAATCAGTTCTACTTCGTTTAGATGACATGGTAGATGTCATCTCTCAAGTCTCCGTAGATATAACAAACACAGAAATAAATAAAACAAAATAAATTGTAGCTATATGTCGATTTCCGCGACACGTCCGAACATGTAAGCCGAACAATAGTGTGGGGGAAGTGAGTAATTAAGAGTTGCGTGGCGCTCAAACAAAAGACGAATCGACGAGATTTGAAAATCGCGTAACTCCGGGTTCGCGTAAGTCGGGGTAGCGTAAGTCGGGATATTACTGTACTTTCATCTATCCAACTCTGTTTATGTGGTTAAGAAAGATCAGACATATAAGAGTAATAATTTATAGGTCTACAAATTTTTCAAATTGCAGAAGATAACAGAATATTTTACACGTTATTTGTCATTTAAAAGTTGAATTTTCAAATTTCAATATAATGAAAATTTATGTAAATGGGTGGACGGCACAATTTACAATTTGTGAATATTTCTAATTATAAGATTTACGTTGTTCATTTTTTAATCAAGTATATTACTTTCCTTTCTGTAGCCGTGGGTATAAAGTAATAAAAAATCTTAAGTATAGTCGTCAGGTCATGCGTGATAATACATAACGTTTTCTGGTAATAGTTTTCTACAAAATTCCATTCCCAGAATCATGCTCTTCCACAGATCATTTGCATTGTGTTATCCAATTCATCAATCCAGTATATAATTTTAAGTTGGATATTCGGTTAATTAATCGCAATCTATAAAAAATTATTTAGTGTGCAGAATGTTAATTATATATGCACCAAATACTTAATAGAAAGTTTCGTGACTACACGTAACAATAGTATATTTACGATTTGTTCAATATATTTTAATTTATATAAAGCGGTAATGATACATAATTTATTATTTGCTATCTTCACTGCAACATATAATATTGAAACACTTCACATCTTTTACACGCGAAGAACAGATTTGGTTCATTTTAATGACTACACAAATAAAAATATTCTAGAAACTTTACTCTTGTGCATAAATAATATACCGTTTTGCATTGGGCAAACATAGAAAACGAGAGTATTACGTTATTATGTTTGTGGTAAAAACAAATTTTAGGATATATTATCCTACGGTAACCAATTACGTAATGCAGCATTTCAAAATAACAATGACTGCTTGTATAAGGACATGAGCGCTGATTCGCTATTGGAAGCAGAAAGTTTGATTAACCAATCAATTAGAGGAACATTAATTCAGATACATTTTGCGAAGATCAATGTCCACTTAATTTCTAGCGATATAAAACGTTCTATGACGTCAAAATCGGTCAACAGATAAGTTGTGCAACAAATTCCTGTAATGTTCATTTCGGATGAGGAAACATGTTTGTAAATCAAAACTTCGTATAAAAATGGTGTAGTTATCTATATTATATAGAATTAAAATACGTAAAAATATGGTGTGCAAGAAACTACCTCTACACATTAAATTGACAAAATATTAATTTTTACTTCTGGACAAAGAGAATTACTTATGCCAATAAAATAAACACTTTATTCTTTAAATTATATATAAGAAATATTTTCTCAATTATTTAATTTATAAAAGTATAAAATTTTAAAATATAATTTGATATACATCCATTAATGTTACGATCAGTTACTATAAGGCGTCATACCAACATTTAAAGTAATACACTTATGATTGATGTATATTTTAATATAAACTGACAGTCCCCTCAGGATAGGTATTCGACCAATTTAATATAACATGAAGATATGTAAAGTGGTGCTGCAGTTTATTTCGTTGTCACAATCACAGCTGTATGGATATATTATACAGAAACTATTGTAACATAATATAGCCTTTAACTTATGACAAATAAATGTAATTAAATCCGAAAATTCGTCTCCACTAATTTCATGGTTTTTTTAGTTAAAAAGTCTTGACATTACATTGCATATAGGCCTACTAGTAGTCGAAAATTTATATAAAAAAATACTTTGAATATTCGTCCATAACAAATCAATATATTGTAAACAAATCTTAACTTTTGAAATTATATATTAAGGTTGTTAAACAGCAATTTCATTAAAATTTAATGAAAGCATACATAATAAATCACACTGAAAACTCATGCAGCTTCACAGTGTACAGTATATTTTATACACATTTAAAAATAAGTAAATTCGATAAATGAAACACGATAACTAAAATATGTCTAAAACAGAATGCGATGGTACCAACTAGAATTTTACATTATGGAAGATTTTCTTTAATAGAAAGCTTGCTTGACTATTTATGTATTCGGAAAAATAAGTTATAATATTTAAATTAATAATTAAAAACTGTTAGTTAAGCAGCTAGACTCGAATGAGATATGAGGCCACGCAAACATGTTTACAGAATGATGTGATAAAAAATATTCAATAAACGAGTTTAGGTTAGTTACCGTTGCCAAGTTCGGGTTACTACATAAATTACACAAGATTATTAGTCAAATTTGGTGCTGTTGCAGTGTATGAGGCTTGCTTGAGATCACAAGTAAAAGAGGTAATTAAATCTAATGACTAAATTAAATTAAACAAAATTTTTATAAGAATGTTAATAGATTTTATGGAGATGAATTCTAAAGCATTTGCATTATTTTAAAATTTTCTTAAATTTAAAGTAAATTATTCAGTCAAACTTAAAGATCTTGGGAGTACTCATTTTATCATGTTCCAGGAATAATAACTAAAAGTTCTATATTTTCCCTGTATTGAGGACAAGTCATAAGCGTTTAATTAGATTAGAAGTTGGTAGGCAGTTTATGCAATGTTGTGATCTTGGAGTCGATAAACCACATCTGCTCTACGTATGTAAATATTCAAGAGAGAAACTGAGTTAACATGTTTTTGTCTCAAGGTCCATTTGTTTTTGTTGGAAAATACGAAAATATGTTTTTATAAATCAGTATTTATAAATTAATGAATTAATCTTGAAATGTTTATTATAATTTTTATAGAAACCTTATTATAAACTATTTTTCATTTATGATATAACGCTACTGGTGTTAGTTTTTAAAAATCAGAAACCAAATGAATAAAACACGATCGCGGATTTGAAACGAACAAACAAACTACAATATAGTTTTCAGGGATTTTCAATAATTTCACTGACTTCAAAATTACTTATTTACAGTTTTAATTGTAAATAAGTACAGTAGATACCCCAGTAAAACGTGTTCACATAATACGGATTCGTATATAATGGCAAAAAACTGTGACCGTATTCGTATAATCACGCTAAAAGAAACTTGTATAATACGGTAAAACGTCATTGCCGACTCGTGTCGCAACAGGATTGGTCGAATCTAGACAAAAAGCAAATATTGCGTTTAAACAAGCAGTGGACCTTCTAAAAATCATTTATTATTTAACTTCCATAAAAATTATATATACATTAATAATGTTTCCAAAGTCAGCGAATTTTTCGCAGAAAAATAACTTGTCAGGTAACACGTGCCTGCCGTTCGATGCGCCGTTTCGTCACAAAAACTTTTTGTGACAATATATATATTTGTGTGTGTGTATATATATATATATATATATATAGTGTATACAAATGCATTGCGATTTTCTTTTCTTGAATGTAAAAACAATAGATCTTTAATTAAATATAATACAGAAATAACTTTTTGCTTGTATAAATGGAAAAATATTTAGTTAAAAAAAATATGTTTATAGACAACGTTTAAAATTCTACAGCAGTATTATTTTTAGCTACCAGTAGGAAAAGTTTGTACTTAGTGCCTGTGAGGCCCACCAGTGGCCAAGTGGTTCTGTCACTAAACACTGGGGGTTCGGTTGCAGGTTCGTGTTGCGCTTGGACAGGCTGGCCACATGGAGTTTTCCAGTTTTCTCCATGTTTGTAACATCTGAATAGCGGCTATTTTCCCTTCCAAGACCTCCCGGAAGGCATTTTCCCTCGCGTAACATCGAGCCCTAGCGAAGGCAACGGGAAACCACTCTGGATGTAACTTTCCCTAGAAACACCTTGGCGCATTTCTAACTACTTACTAATCTACGCCAGGTGTCGCCGACGTCCGGAATCTGATATGGCGTACAAAGAGGAAGAAGCGCCTGTGTTTGAACAACTTTCATTATACTTTTTCTAGCAGCTGTGTCTACTATGGCTGGGTAACCGAGATTGCTGAGAAATCGTTAAAGGTAGATTAAAATCGCGATAAAATTTTTTCGCTCAAGAAAAATTTTTGAAAAAATTTGGAGACTTAAAAAACATCCAAAATTTCTACAAAAAAATAAAATTTTTTTGGAGGGCCCAAACGACCGCGTTTTATGAAACTCTATGGAGCTAGCCCGAGTTTTCTCGGGTTCGATTTAAAGGATTAAGCTTTATGCCATTTTATACTAATTAAAAATATAAAAACCTTTTAATAGAAAATTTTAATAAAACATGGCATCACACACAAATCTCTTTATTTTAAATATTTAAAGTCTTTGCAGACAACATTTAATTTTTTAAAAAATATTTTCGTTTTTTTTTGTCTTTTACACAATTGCACAACTATTTTATATTTTTAAAAAAACTCATTTTTTGCTTTAATAATACAAAAGTTATTTTCTAAATTATACTCGTAACAGCCGAGAAAATTATGCAACTCGTTGCTAGATTTAGTTTTTTAACTGTTGATTCTAGATATGTATAAACAATCAGTGACACACTTATTTAATGGCAGATACAAAGAGCTACCACTATATAAGAATGCACTTTTAGTGTCACGTGCCTTTAATACGTAAAATCCAAAAGATTAAATCTTGAGCCTACTACTCTAAGGGATCCAGGATAAGGAGCCGTCCTTAAATTACGTAAGGGCGATTTCGGCAATTCTAGTCCCACTCACCGCTGTGTAAGAAACCGTAATATTTTCTTTGATCCCCCCTCTCCTTCCATATTTTATGTAATATTTTGGCATGATTTTATACAAATTTACAGAAAAATTTAAAAATAAATTTTTAATGAAACCATAAAAACCTGAGGTTCAAAATATAGTTGATTAATATGTACTATTATTTATAAAAGACTTTATGTAAACAAATTTAAACATATAAAAATTTAATGAATTCGAATGAACAATTTTTTTTAAGAACTTTATTTTTTAATTATTAACAATATCGAGTGGATTATACTCGACTCACACTGGTGGCTGTGTACTATGCCGGACCAGAGTCAAGGCATAGCAACCAAAATGAAACTAAAATTAAATAAGTGTGTCAGTTTCAGTATCTGTATTCAGGAATTTCCTAACAATATGGCATGTATTCAATATAGTGGCCTTCTGTAGTGTGATGTATGTATTTCTATTCAATTGTAATGTTTCCAGGCTTTTGTGTAGTGTGTGTGGTATCACACCTGTACAGGAGAGAACAACAGGTACAATAAGCACCCTATCCATCCTCCACAGATGCCT
>NW_019385008.1:367270-420390 GCF_000671375.1 Centruroides sculpturatus | reverse complement strand
ATATAAAAATTTTCGAATATATTTTAATACAAATTCTATACATTTTTTGTCTTTTGTAAATGTTAGAAATATCCCATTGTTTTTAAAAAAAATTGTTTAACAATTCATGTATTTGAATATAAGAAAAAATTAAGTTATCCAATCTATGTAAGTTAATATCAATTTAGAAACAAAATTAATACATAACGTTCTCTGGTAATATATTTCTACAGAATTCAATTCCCAGAATCATCCTTTTCCACAGATCATTTGCATTGGATTATCCAATTCATCAATTTACTATATAATTTAATTTGGATCTTTCGTTAATTAATTAATCGCAATCTATCAAAAATTATTTACTATGCAGAATGTTAATTATATATGCACCAAATACTTAATAGAAAGTTTCGTGACTACACGTAACAATAGTATATTTACGATTTGTTCAATATATTTTAATTTATATAAAGCGGTAATGATACATAGTTTATTATTTGCTATCTTCACTGCAACATATAATATTGAAACACTTCAAATCTTTTACACGCAAAGAACAGATTTGGTTCATTTTAATGACTACACAAATAAAAAATATTCTAGAAACTTTACTCTTGTGCGTAAACAATATACTGTTTTGCATTGAACAAACTTAGAAAACGAGAGTGTTATCTTATTATGTTTGTGAGAAAAACAAATTTTAGGATATGTTATCCTGCAGTAATTAATTACGTAATGCAGCATTTCAAAATAACAACGACTGCTTGTATAAGGACATACATGATCGCTGATTCGCTATTAAAAGAAGAAAGTTTGGTTAACCAATCGATTAGACGAACATTACTTTAAATACATTTTTCGAAGATCAATGTTCACTTAATTTCTAGCGATATAATACGTTCTATGACGTCAAAATCAGTCAACAGACAAGTTGTGCAACATATTCCTGTAATGTTCATTTCGGATGAGGAAACATGTTTGTAAATCAAAACTTCGTATAAAAATGGTGTAGTTATCTATATTATATAGAATTAAAATATGTAAAAATATGGTGTGCAAGAAACTACCTCTACACATTAAATTGACAAAATATTAATTTTTACTTCTGGACAAAGAGAATTACTTATGCCAATAAAATAAACACTTTATTCTTTAAATTATATATAAGAAATATTTTCTCAATTATTTAATTTATAAAAGTATAAAATTTTAAAATATAATTTGATATACATCCATTAATGTTACGATCAGTTACTATAAGGCGTCATACCAACATTTAAAGTAATACACTTATGATTGATGTATATTTTAATATAAACTGACAGTCCCCTCAGGATAGGTATTCGACCAATTTAATATAACATGAAGATATGTAAAGTGGTGCTGCAGTTTATTTCGTTGTCACAATCACAGCTGTATGGATATATTATACAGAAACTATTGTAACATAATATAGCCTTTAACTTATGACAAATAAATGTAATTAAATCCGAAAATTCGTCTCCACTAATTTCATGGTTTTTTTAGTTAAAAAGTCTTGACATTACATTGCATATAGGCCTACTAGTAGTCGAAAATTTATATAAAAAAATACTTTGAATATTCGTCCATAACAAATCAATATATTGTAAACAAATCTTAACTTTTGAAATTATATATTAAGGTTGTTAAACAGCAATTTCATTAAAATTTAATGAAAGCATACATAATAAATCACACTGAAAACTCATGCAGCTTCACAGTGTACAGTATATTTTATACACATTTAAAAATAAGTAAATTCGATAAATGAAACACGATAACTAAAATATGTCTAAAACAGAATGCGATGGTACCAACTAGAATTTTACATTATGGAAGATTTTCTTTAATAGAAAGCTTGCTTGACTATTTATGTATTCGGAAAAATAAGTTATANACGTAAAAATATGGTGTGCAAGAAACTACCTCTACACATTAAATTGACAAAATATTAATTTTTACTTCTGGACAAAGAGAATTACTTATGCCAATAAAATAAACACTTTATTCTTTAAATTATATATAAGAAATATTTTCTCAATTATTTAATTTATAAAAGTATAAAATTTTAAAATATAATTTGATATACATCCATTAATGTTACGATCAGTTACTATAAGGCGTCATACCAACATTTAAAGTAATACACTTATGATTGATGTATATTTTAATATAAACTGACAGTCCCCTCAGGATAGGTATTCGACCAATTTAATATAACATGAAGATATGTAAAGTGGTGCTGCAGTTTATTTCGTTGTCACAATCACAGCTGTATGGATATATTATACAGAAACTATTGTAACATAATATAGCCTTTAACTTATGACAAATAAATGTAATTAAATCCGAAAATTCGTCTCCACTAATTTCATGGTTTTTTTAGTTAAAAAGTCTTGACATTACATTGCATATAGGCCTACTAGTAGTCGAAAATTTATATAAAAAAATACTTTGAATATTCGTCCATAACAAATCAATATATTGTAAACAAATCTTAACTTTTGAAATTATATATTAAGGTTGTTAAACAGCAATTTCATTAAAATTTAATGAAAGCATACATAATAAATCACACTGAAAACTCATGCAGCTTCACAGTGTACAGTATATTTTATACACATTTAAAAATAAGTAAATTCGATAAATGAAACACGATAACTAAAATATGTCTAAAACAGAATGCGATGGTACCAACTAGAATTTTACATTATGGAAGATTTTCTTTAATAGAAAGCTTGCTTGACTATTTATGTATTCGGAAAAATAAGTTATAATATTTAAATTAATAATTAAAAACTGTTAGTTAAGCAGCTAGACTCGAATGAGATATGAGGCCACGCAAACATGTTTACAGAATGATGTGATAAAAAATATTCAATAAACGAGTTTAGGTTAGTTACCGTTGCCAAGTTCGGGTTACTACATAAATTACACAAGATTATTAGTCAAATTTGGTGCTGTTGCAGTGTATGAGGCTTGCTTGAGATCACAAGTAAAAGAGGTAATTAAATCTAATGACTAAATTAAATTAAACAAAATTTTTATAAGAATGTTAATAGATTTTATGGAGATGAATTCTAAAGCATTTGCATTATTTTAAAATTTTCTTAAATTTAAAGTAAATTATTCAGTCAAACTTAAAGATCTTGGGAGTACTCATTTTATCATGTTCCAGGAATAATAACTAAAAGTTCTATATTTTCCCTGTATTGAGGACAAGTCATAAGCGTTTAATTAGATTAGAAGTTGGTAGGCAGTTTATGCAATGTTGTAAGCTTGGAGTCGATAAACCATATCTGCTTTACGTATGTAAATATTTAAGAGAGAAACTGAGTTAACATGTTTTTGTCTCAAGGTCCATTTGTTTTTGTTGGAAAATACGAAAATATGTTTTTATAAATCAGTATTTATAAATTAATGAATTAATCTTGAAATGTTTATTATAATTTTTATAGAAACCTTATTATAAACTATTTTTCATTTATGATATAACGCTACTGGTGTTAGTTTTTAAAAATCAGAAACCAAATGAATAAAACACGATCGCGGATTTGAAACGAACAAACAAACTACAATATAGTTTTCAGGGATTTTCAATAATTTCACTGACTTCAAAATTACTTATTTACAGTTTTAATTGTAAATAAGTACAGTAGATACCCCAGTAAAACGTGTTCACATAATACGGATTCGTATATAATGGCAAAAAACTGTGACCGTATTCGTATAATCACGCTAAAAGAAACTTGTATAATACGGTAAAACGTCATTGCCGACTCGTGTCGCAACAGGATTGGTCGAATCTAGACAAAAAGCAAATATTGCGTTTAAACAAGCAGTGGACCTTCTAAAAATCATTTATTATTTAACTTCCATAAAAATTATATATACATTAATAATGTTTCCAAAGTCAGCGAATTTTTCGCAGAAAAATAACTTGTCAGGTAACACGTGCCTGCCGTTCGATGCGCCGTTTCGTCACAAAAACTTTTTGTGACAATATATATATTTGTGTGTGTGTATATATATATATATATATATATAGTGTATACAAATGCATTGCGATTTTCTTTTCTTGAATGTAAAAACAATAGATCTTTAATTAAATATAATACAGAAATAACTTTTTGCTTGTATAAATGGAAAAATATTTAGTTAAAAAAAATATGTTTATAGACAACGTTTAAAATTCTACAGCAGTATTATTTTTAGCTACCAGTAGGAAAAGTTTGTACTTAGTGCCTGTGAGGCCCACCAGTGGCCAAGTGGTTCTGTCACTAAACACTGGGGGTTCGGTTGCAGGTTCGTGTTGCGCTTGGACAGGCTGGCCACATGGAGTTTTCCAGTTTTCTCCATGTTTGTAACATCTGAATAGCGGCTATTTTCCCTTCCAAGACCTCCCGGAAGGCATTTTCCCTCGCGTAACATCGAGCCCTAGCGAAGGCAACGGGAAACCACTCTGGATGTAACTTTCCCTAGAAACACCTTGGCGCATTTCTAACTACTTACTAATCTACGCCAGGTGTCGCCGACGTCCGGAATCTGATATGGCGTACAAAGAGGAAGAAGCGCCTGTGTTTGAACAACTTTCATTATACTTTTTCTAGCAGCTGTGTCTACTATGGCTGGGTAACCGAGATTGCTGAGAAATCGTTAAAGGTAGATTAAAATCGCGATAAAATTTTTTCGCTCAAGAAAAATTTTTGAAAAAATTTGGAGACTTAAAAAACATCCAAAATTTCTACAAAAAAATAAAATTTTTTTGGAGGGCCCAAACGACCGCGTTTTATGAAACTCTATGGAGCTAGCCCGAGTTTTCTCGGGTTCGATTTAAAGGATTAAGCTTTATGCCATTTTATACTAATTAAAAATATAAAAACCTTTTAATAGAAAATTTTAATAAAACATGGCATCACACACAAATCTCTTTATTTTAAATATTTAAAGTCTTTGCAGACAACATTTAATTTTTTAAAAAATATTTTCGTTTTTTTTTGTCTTTTACACAATTGCACAACTATTTTATATTTTTAAAAAAACTCATTTTTTGCTTTAATAATACAAAAGTTATTTTCTAAATTATACTCGTAACAGCCGAGAAAATTATGCAACTCGTTGCTAGATTTAGTTTTTTAACTGTTGATTCTAGATATGTATAAACAATCAGTGACACACTTATTTAATGGCAGATACAAAGAGCTACCACTATATAAGAATGCACTTTTAGTGTCACGTGCCTTTAATACGTAAAATCCAAAAGATTAAATCTTGAGCCTACTACTCTAAGGGATCCAGGATAAGGAGCCGTCCTTAAATTACGTAAGGGCGATTTCGGCAATTCTAGTCCCACTCACCGCTGTGTAAGAAACCGTAATATTTTCTTTGATCCCCCCTCTCCTTCCATATTTTATGTAATATTTTGGCATGATTTTATACAAATTTACAGAAAAATTTAAAAATAAATTTTTAATGAAACCATAAAAACCTGAGGTTCAAAATATAGTTGATTAATATGTACTATTATTTATAAAAGACTTTATGTAAACAAATTTAAACATATAAAAATTTAATGAATTCGAATGAACAATTTTTTTTAAGAACTTTATTTTTTAATTATTAACAATATCGAGTGGATTATACTCGACTCACACTGGTGGCTGTGTACTATGCCGGACCAGAGTCAAGGCATAGCAACCAAAATGAAACTAAAATTAAATAAGTGTGTCAGTTTCAGTATCTGTATTCAGGAATTTCCTAACAATATGGCATGTATTCAATATAGTGGCCTTCTGTAGTGTGATGTATGTATTTCTATTCAATTGTAATGTTTCCAGGCTTTTGTGTAGTGTGTGTGGTATCACACCTGTACAGGAGAGAACAACAGGTACAATAAGCACCCTATCCATCCTTCACAGATGCCTTATTTCCTGGGCGAGTTCTGTGTACTTGATAATTTTTTTAGTGCACGTGTTTTGTACATTGTGAGTGTTTGGAATGTCTATGTCTATAATGTATGTGATTTTATTGTGTTTGTCAATGAATGTGATGTCTGGTCTGTTGTGGTAAATTGTTTTATCTGTGATTATGGCTCTGTCGTAGTACATTTTGTGCGTGTTGTTTTCCAATACTGTTCGTGGAATATACTTGTAGTATGGTTCGTGAATGTCTACTAATTTGTGTTTCTTTGCAAGCTCTTGGTGTATTATATATGCTACTTGATTGTGTCTATGTAAGTAATCTGTCAGTGCCAAGGCTGTCAACCAGAAGTAATGTGTTGTATAGTTTCTGGCATGATGTGACATTTTCTGCATGTGTCATTTGTGAGTGTTGTATTTTTGAGTATGTTTTTTCTGTACCTGATCCTGTATGGCAATTATGAATTCTTCTGTCTCCCCAAAGAAGCATCCTCGATCTAACCAGCTGTTTGACGCAGTTTTGTCAACAAATTGCTGGGCCAGGTCATAAGGATGCCTGCCATGGAGTGCCTTTTGAGCCCACGATTGCTTGATGTTGTCTATGCTTTATATATGTTGTTTCAAGTCTGTATGATGTGAGTGTAAATTTAATGGTGTGTTATGTGAGTGTGCTAGAGTTACTGCTATATGTATTTGTGATGTTTCTTGTTTCCTGTAGAAAAACTCTCGCAGTGACTGTATTTGTTGTAGTGAAGGTTAATGATGTCAATCAGGCCAAGTCAGCCATCTTTACGTGGAAGGGTTAATCTTTTTGTGGCTGATTTTGGGTGATGTTTTTATGCTTTATTATTATTATTGTTACCGCTAAAGCTCGAAATCCGTTAATGTGTACATTACCTAGCTAATCTGCAGATTAACTAGGGTGATCTGTTAAAGCTGCGAAAATTATTCCATTTCTCAAATTACCTAGGTAATCTGCGAATTACCTACTAGGCACTCGGTAAAGTGAAAATAAGATCTTTGCTGGAACAACAACAACGTTTCTTTCTGTACGCTTAAATTAACATAATGTTATTTATTTAATTTTCAATATCTAAAGAATCAAGTTAATACAATTAAACAATCAACAAATTAGTTGATTGAATCAATCATCAATCAATTAAAAAAAAATTTAATACAAAAATCAAACGGTTTAAAATATTATTACAATTAGGGAAATGAATTTGCAAAACATATGATAAAATTGTACTTACTTATTAGTGCAATCTAAAGATTGGTGACACTTTGAATTACATAGCGATTGGTTTTTGCGACGAGCACGCCTATTTGTGGTACATTTAGATTTGCAGTCACATTTTCTGAAACCCTGCCCAGTACCAAGGGATTGTTTAATTGCTGTTTGATGTAAAGATATTTCTACAGCAGAGACATCCATCTTCTTTCGTTAAAAATCTCTCTTTGCGAACACTGAATTCAAATTTTGCATACAATTGTTTTAAAATACCTGTTTTAGTATCAAGTTTATAAAAGCCATCCTCTGTTTTATGTCACATATTCTATAAAATTCTTTTTTTAGTCAAATTTCTAGACGAATTTTCTCAACTATAATTATTTCTAATGTTTGCTTTAGCCTGGACTTTCAACTATTAAGCGTTGTTTTAGATTGTTCGCAATGGCCAAAGTAAACATAAATACATACAGTAGTTACAAAGGTTGAAACGAATTTATGTCCTCTGGTGGTGTTTTAGATAAAAATATTAATAAAGAAAATTCTAAACTAAAATATATTTAACCAGTTTTTATTTATGTTAATGCTTACGTTATTATTTATTTAATTTTTTGAGATGAGTTTGACTAGGCTTTCTTTGAAATTTCTATTATTTGTGTTTCTTTCTTCGTAGAAGATTTTGATGTTGTATATACAGTATTAATATTACAATTATTTATGAGGCAATGATTATGGAAGACATATTGCATTCGGTGATATTTCATATCTGCTATTTGTTATTTTACTCGTATTTTCAATTTCCGTTTAGTTCCTTCAATATAGGTATTTGGATTTTCGCAAGTACATAGGATTTCATAAAAAAACGTTTTTAGTTTCTTCTATATTTACATTAGGTTTTCTCTTGTTTCTTTTATTGTTATTCAAGTTCGTAGTTTTACGTATTTGGGTGCTAATTTTATGTTTATTTTCTTCATTTGTTTATTAATTTTTTCGTATAGTCCCTTTATGTACGAAAACCATGTATATTTTATATCTGGATTATTTGTTTTCTGGATTTGTCTTTTATATGTGAATATTTCTTTTGTTTTTTTTTTCGCATGCATTACTCTCGTGATGTGTTCGTGTTCATGACGCTAATTGAAATATGCCAATTTTTTTTCCGGTGGTGTTCGCAAATGAACAACGCTACGATCATTACGTTTAAAAAATTTTGCTGCATAAGCTTACATTTTTACATAAACTGAGAATTTTAAATTTTTTAATCAAAAGTCCATTCATTTGTTATAGACGTCAGCTAACCTTTTTGAAAAAATCAGAATTAACAAATGAAACGAAAGACGTTGTTTAAAGAAAATTACATTAGATTGAAAGTTAGTGTCAAGGTCTGACACGCTGTGTGGAAATCATTAGCCCATTTTCGCCGCCACGTAATATGATGTTTATTTATGTGATACGTGTTTCCAGTACTTTATAAATAGTTTTTGATCAGTTTTTTCGACAGAATGAAGTTAATTAATTAATTATATTATATAAATTAAGGTTCTCTGAGGTTTATGAAAATACAGTACAAAATCCTATTGAAACGAAACATTTTCAATAATTTGAGTTAGCTTTTTTGACTGTGTCTTAATTCCTAAGTTCGCCACATACTCCGATTCGAATCAATCAGTTATCATTTCACGTACTGGTATAACCAGTGTATACAGACTATTCCACTGTACATACATATACTACATTATATAGATACAGTAGAGCGTCGATTATCCAAATCAATTGGGGACTGGGGTTGTTCGGATAACTAATATTTCGGATAACCGATTATGTACGAAAAAATAGTATAACGTCTTCCATGTTGAAATTTTTTTCCGTTGCATGTCGCTTTGCATTGAATTTTCGTCGATGTTAAGCCTAACGAAGACTATTGTATCGTTAAAACTTATTTTTTTATTTTGTACAAACAAAATGAATATATCGAAAAATATAAAAACAATAAAAAATTATACTTCAGATGTTAATTTTGTATCAAAAACGTAAAATAGTTGAGTAGGCCAACATATAGCCAAAGATTGCAGCGCCACAGAACTAGCGAAAATTTAAATTTGCCGACTGAAATTCTTTCGGGTAATCGACGCTCTACTGTATTTATTAATTCGGAACATGATAACTTCACATCCTCCAAAAATTTTTAATAATCTGGAATTGTTTTACTATTATACCGCATGCTATTGATATTATTCTTCGAACGTGTTCGTTAGTATATTATATCATTTGTACACAATACACGATATATGTCTACAGAGTATTATATGCAAAAAATTCATCGTTAACGTTGAATTAATGTAATATCTGTTTCACGAACATTTTACGGTTATTTACAATAATTTTAACAGTTTAATCTTATACAGTGTCATTTTGAAACTGATTACAGAGTGAGAAAACTTTAATTTTTTTTTATATCCGAGCATTTCTGTAAACATTGTGAATTATTTCTTCGTTGAATTTACAGAATCACACCATAAAAATATCGTAATGCATTAATATTTATTTTATATTTTAAAAATAATTAAACTATTTCTTATAGTTTTGATTTATTTCTATATAGAAGGATATTCGACATGTTACTTCAATTGAAGTTAAGTTTTTTGCTGATTACATATACTGAACCATATTACCCAAAGCTCTTTAAAAGTAAGTATTGTCCTGCAGTTATTTTTGCTATAAAAATTAAGATTTTTTATAATTGAAAATGCTAATTTATAGAAAATAAAGCTGACTTTTTGTGTGAATTACTGCAATGTGTTATTATCCTTTACATTAATTTAAAGGTTATTTGTATGTTCTGGATACATTATTTTGTTTATATTGGTATAAACAACAGTTTCTATTCAAAGTAAATACTACTCTATTCCAGAGGTGAGAATTGATAAATATGTGGCAGTAGTACACAATGTGCTAGTTAATATTGCATGTGCTAGGTAATGTGATAGTTAACATAATTCCTCTGGAATATGTCTTGCTTGATATATTGATATCTGTAAGTTCTTTTTATAATTTAATTGGATAGAACTTAAGATTATGTGCAATAAAAATTCTAATCGGATAAATGCATATTTCAATAAATCCAGAGTACAATAAGTTACAATAATTTGGTATTTTAAAAAAAGTTAAATTAAAAAATATATATAATTTTTTATATAATGCGAACGTAACTAGTGGGTTTGTGTGATAATTTCATAAATAATTCTAAATTTTGTATATTTATGTTATAGTATATTAATATGTCAAAAAAAGTAAACTGTAATGTAATATTTGGGAATTATATACTATATATTATTCGTTTTACTTCGGTTAATGTAGCTTATTTAAAAAGTTTTATGTTTTGTTAAGGTATTGCTGTTGAGAATTGTACCTTAGAATAAATGAAAGTTCAGACAGGTTATAATAAATTTAATATTAGTTATTTTTCATTAACATATGTCATTTTCTGAAGCTTCTTTACAGAAAAAGTGGGTCATGTTAGCCACTTTTAAATTGTCGTTTAAAATTTCTGTGAAGAAACTTTCTTCCTATCGTAAACATAAAATTTTTAAATTAAATTTGCAATAAATTCACTAAATCCAATAATAAGTCGGAATTAGTAAATTGAGTTCAGTTCTTGCCACTTATTCTGCAAAATGTTGTATATGAACAGTGCATTTTTTATGGCAGTTTCAATTGTCTTTTATTTATGAGTAGGTTATGTATATGGCGCTACCCGGATTTATAGAAGATAAAAATTTAAAATACACGAAATTTTTATTTTTACGTAAATCGATTTGAAAGAGAAAAATATTTGAGATTTTAAATGTAATAATTTTATTTTAATAGCATAAAAAGAAATTTTAATTTATATATAAAAATTTAATAAATTTTGGTCAGTCAATCAGGACAAGTAATCTAAATATATAAAATCACTTGTCCTGACTGACTGACTCACTGACTCACTAAATGACTGATTCATCATCGTACAGAGCAAACCGCTGAACCTAAAGAGGTGAAATTTGGTACACAGTTAGGGTACGTCATGAAAACCCACACTGAGAAGGGATTTTTCAAAATTTTCCTGCGAGGGGGAGAGACAGAAAATTAAGGCTTAACCGGAAAAACGGCTTCCACTGTACTATTTTAGATGCGACTTTTTGTTTTCAACTACGTTTTGTTTAATTGATTAGTTAGGTGTATTAAATTGATAACATTTCAGACATTGTTATAAATATTTTTATCTATTTCGATTTAAAAAATGTTCGAACCGTTTTAAATTCGAATTTGTTATTGCATATTGGTTCAGTTATATAACGATTGTAAACGTTCCGGAAAATTTATCAAATTGAAAATAGATCGTTTGTTTCTCGGCAATTCTCATTATTCTCAGCGGTAGGTGTTATATAACAATTACTATGGTTGTTGAAATACTGAATATAAATGGGGTTTGCTTGCAAAATCCGCGCGAGCGAAGCCCTGGGTAACAGCTAGTATTGTTATGAAAAAAAAAACAAACAAGTTTTCGTTAATATACATATTCTAAAATTTTAAATTAATGTAATTTTACAAATAAGTAAAATTTGTGTGAATTTCAGAATCTGTTTCGAGCAAATTAATTCAGGAAGAACACATTTTGCACGTTGTAGAAGAAGAATTCGTTTATCAACCTCAAGTGACTTTCTTTTATAATTCTGACGATCGGCGTTTTGCATTTACTGAAGTAATTAAGAAGTCAACTTTTATACAAGTAGAAAAAAGTTACGTTAAAATTGTAAGTTATTCATATTATTTATTTATTTAAACTGATTAAACATTTCATCCTTTAAATTTTTACTGAATAATTATTACTAGTCTGCAGTTTATAATATTGCCCAACTTTTCAATATTATAAAAATAGCGTTGTTAATGTTGTAGATTAAATGATTAATATGTTTTGTTTATCAAATATTATGTAACTAAATATTTAAAAAATGTTTAAATAAGTATTAATTGTCTTTTTGTAATTTTCTAATGTAAACCCCCCCTGTAACAAAAATTTTCTTATTACAATAAAGCATTTGTAATATATTAAAATAGCGTTGTTAATTATTATATTCATAATTTGTCGATCTGTTCCCAGTGACAAAGCCACCTAAATGAAAACTGTTTTTTTTTTGTAAAGTCTTCTTTGGAACCATTTTTGTTAGCAGATCGCTCAAATCTAGCACTGTCATATTTCTTCCAAGTAAAAAATCCACTGTTTTATTTAAATGTATTAATGAAAACTCAAATTTCTCTATATTTGAATATAATTTTACATGAAATTAGGAATAAAATACAATAATTAAAATATCTAGGAGTGGATACTTATAAAAAAATTTTGTTGTCGCTTGTTCACATTCAATTTTGGTTTTCTCAGAACAACAAGCTTTCATTTTACGTTTATTGTACAATTAATTGCATATATTCAATGCAACACATGGGCAATTCGCCAAAAAGAGAAACTCTACTGGTGGACTTTCCACTGGAATCTACTTTTTTTATACGTAGGAGTCTCTTTAAAAATTGCGAAAATTTTAAACAACCAATCTATGTTCAAAGCATGAACCATCACCAACTAACTTTGTTTAATTATTTTATTTACTCGCCCTCAGTAAGCTTTTTCTTTTCTATACGTGTAGTTTCTTAACTGTTGTTCACTCGTATGATCATTCAAAACTGTCACAAATCTTACTAAAACATAGGATCTTACAGTGTTTTTTAAATATGCTTAATAACGATCAATTCTCCGACGATTGCCTTGGGTATGGAAAAATGGAGCTATATAAGAGTAAATAACAATTGCTTAATGCCAAGGAGTAATCCATGCTCCTTCAACGGCGTGGAAATACGCCATAGAAAAAGAAATGGGAATAAAAACACTTAAACATGTGGCAGTGGTATTTTAACTAGTTTAATAAATATTTTCGTTATATTAGTTTATTTTTATATGTGTTTAATTTTATATTATGTAAGTATTTTGTTAATTATTTAATATTTTACTGTTTAATGTATAGTTTTTAAAAATATGTTTAAAATTCTTTAAATTTAAAGAGTGTTCGAAAAACTTTGTGTTCGATTGTAGAACAAACTCCTGAGGATGGCCTATTATAAATAGGCTGAAAGCGTTTAAGTATTAAATTAATAGTAAGCTCAGCAAGTGTTTGGTGTTTGATTAAATTTGTATGCTTAATACTTTGTATAGTGTTTTTTAAATGTGCTTAATATTTGCACTATAAATAATTATTTATTTCGACAGTATTTATTCACTAGTATGACATGTTTTTACGTTTATTGCACGATAGAAACATAGTAATCTACTTGCTATGGACTATTTGATTTGCTCTATTACTTCATTCCCAACTAGCTGCAATGAATTTCTTAATTTAGCCAACTACATTAGTTTTAAAGTTTGTGTTATATCAGTTTCAGATTTCGAATCCGATCACTCTGTTTACTTTCCTCACATATTTTAACTATTATTTGCAAATTTAGATTCATTTCTGTGTTTATTCGATAACGTGTAATCTAGAAACATTTTTCATTTTCGTTATTCTATAAAATACCCAGTTATTTTAAGAAATGCCTACGTGGTTTACATAAAGTATAGAATAAATTAAACATTGCATACTTTAACTTGTTATTCGATCGAATAGCCAATTATTTTATGAATTAACTAATCAGTGTCGATTAGAATATTAAATGAAATAATAAAATAAATGTTCTTCCCTTGGTATAAATGTTTTTGACATTTCCACTTTCCTGCACACCCTAACATAGCTTCGTTTTTTATAAATAAGCACTCGTACAAAATGCATACCCACTAGGAAAACAATACATGAGATTTCGTAGTGTTTAAAGAAATTGCACGATTGTGTATTTTTGTAAAGAAACATCTAACGAAAACTTTTCAACTTTCTTTTTCTTTACAAATTATTTTCGCATTCTATGCATAGTCTGTATATAAATTCTGCTGTAAATTCTGTGATCATTACAGGTCTAATGTACTTACAATAGTAGAATATTAAACTATATCTACCTCTGTAGATGTAAAATTATTTGATTTTCTGGGCATCAAAATACAGTAATTTTGTGGTCATCATCGGTTCCGCCGAACCAACAATACAGACTAATGGACTGTTGAGATCGCTCGACATAGCTGAAGCACACTATTCTCTTGAAAATTTTCGATTCCTCTGATTCATTTATTTATTTCCCACTTTGGTAGGTTATTGTATAAATGTAAACTAAAATGCTTTATAACAAGTTCAACTTACTTTTGTTAATGACGTTAAGTAATCTTTTTTTATTGTTATTATTATATAAATTATATTTTATAACCTATTTATTTCTGTATTTTTTAAATGGTTAATATTATTAAACGTTTTAGTGCGAAGATTATAATATGACTTCTTGTAATATGTACAATAGGACAAAAATAATTGAAAAGAAATCGTTAATACCAGACATAATAAAAATCTATTTAGGTCCCGTAAGTATAAATAAACTTTACGTATAATTGTTCTTATCTTTTTGCAATTTAAAATAAGGTAGCATTATGTATATATAATGTTGTAGTATTTCAAATACAATATGAATCTGAATGTATGTTTAGAATTCACTATATTTTAGTTTTATAATATTTGTGTCTTAATGTGCATAATATTTTAAATGATGTTACGCACATCGTCGATTTTCCTGCATAACTCATTAATACCTTTTACCCACTTTTTATATACTAAAATTTTTATTACTTATATTTGTACCTGACAATGTGAGATTAGCCGGGGGCAAAGGGGCAATCACGAATGACCACTTACTTGGCCACAGGTCGGTGAGACTTTATCTTGTTGTCTGTTGGATGGTTCCAAGATAAATTTTCGGCGGGATTGCAAGATCTAGCCGACGTCAGGATGCTGACACCAGTTTGGATACAGTTAACCGCGTCCTAACCCACAAATAGTAACCAAAAGTTAAATAGGAGGGTCTAAAATTATCGAGTGGAAAGGTCGAAAACACGTCGATAAGTGTCAAAGGTGAGCCGTGATCGATGTCTTTCTTTCTTATATAAAGATTCGAGTCGTCGTCTTCTATGGGAAAGTTCGCTTTAGGCTGTTCTAGATATGACGGGACCGAAGTATTCTCTTTCGTTCGTTGAGACCGTATTGTGATTGCCGTTCTGGAGATAACTACTGGGAACTAGGTGGTTGTCACCGGCGTGTGGCTGTCAAACAAAATAAAAAAATAAAATTATGTGAATAAATTTTACAGCGTTTGATGAGTTTAGCAACACTCCAAAAACGATACATTTAATGCCCTGTAATATATAATAAAGAAAGAATAACGTATATTTATAATTAATGTTTCGCAACGTCCCGTTACAGAATACCTAAATTTTACTGCATCAAATAGCATAAGTCTGCAGAGGCTTAATACATGATATCAGTAATACATTTGGCAAGTTTAAAACTGTAAAAAGGGTTTAGCACATTGCTACAATATGATATCATGATTATTCTGAATTACGAGCTTTTACATGCAATTGGAAATGAATCACGAGATCTACTCACATTAGCGAAAATTATATAAAAAGAGCTCGAACAATAGGACGTTGTGAAGAAGCTGTGAAGTCGTTTTACTGTATTCAATGTACAAGACAAAATAATATATAGATATATTGCAACTTTTCCAGAAATTTTCAGTAACGTGCGGAAGCCAAATTGATTCAGGCAAAATTACTTTTCTGAAACTTGTTGCACCAGTCATCATAAAACAACTAAATTGTTTTTTGCAGCAAAGAGAAATTTGCTTATAAAGAAAGAAGGAAGAAAAGTTATCGTAGCAACATTAATTATTTATCTGAAGACTTCAATTAAGTCTTGTTCGCTGATGAAGTCGCTTTTTTATTTACTCGGATGCTCTACGATTGCTTCGTGTCAGATGATAGCAAGCATAAGGCAAAAATGTCTGTATATGTAATACATTAAATTTGAAATTATTTACGGTGTTGTAATCATGGTGCAGTAACAGAGAAATAAGAGAATTATATTTTTTTCACGATGATGAATACAGGTAAATTTGACGAACATAACGGCATTGATATCATCAGAAATTTCTTTTTATCACGAAACTTGGATTTTTTGTATCACGTTGCTTATTGTCATAAAATAAGTAAGACTCAGAACAATTAAAAATTTTATAAATATTTTAATTTTCTTTAGTTGAATGTTGGTATTTGTACTGTCAGGTCAAAACTTGCATCCGCTAAAAATCAGAAATTCTAATTGTTTGCTCTTCATACCAGTAGACCCCCCTATAACACTGTTGATTATTCCGTTTTATATAAATTCCATGTTGTACGAGTCACTTAGATTTTACAAATACGTGAACCGTTCACAGCCCGGCACACGTATTTGTAAAATCTAAGTGACTCGTACAACACGGAATTCATATAAAACGGAATAATCAAGTGTTATAGGGGGGTCGACTGTATACAGGTCATTTTTCGCTTTGTATGTAGAAAGCGAATAATCATCTTTACAATAATTATAAATATTTTTCTTTTGGAACAGTAACTCTGTATTTTCAAGTAGTTTTCCTTTTCTTTTTCATTTACTTCCCGAACTTTCATTTTTAATGCGGCACCACGTTTGTCGATCTGCACATAAGTACTTCAACAGATAAATATTCTTGTTTGTTTGTCTGTTAATCAAATGCAAAACACAAAGATGACAAACCCGTATACCTCTACACATGAATAATATCTGTTCTGGTTCTATGTTATTCGGATTCCCGATAAACTTCTGTTACCTGATCTTTCTTTAAATCTTGTAGACTTATTAATACTTATTAAGATTATATTTATACTTTATATATATAAAGAGTATATGCACAAGAATTGTGATAGGAGAAACAGGGACTATGTGTCACAGTTTTTAGTCATTTCTAATTTTAGGCTCTATAATATCAATTTATTTAAGTGAAAATGTATTCACCAACTTATGTTTTTATTTAGTTTATAATAAATATATGAACATTTAATCATTTTTTGTCATAGTTATTTTAGAAACTATGTTACCCTGTGACATCATATTCTTAGACAGGGTATATTGTCATAAGTTATATGTAGTCTAATTTCTCACATTTCCTGATTATATTTTGGCTATGTTAAATATGCCTAATATTACATTTACTCGTGTCACTTTTATAACGAAAATAGATTATTAATTTACAATTTTTTATTCTGCGAAAGACAAGTAACTCGAATCTTTACATATTGTCTACAGAGTCACAAATGTGACAAACATAATATGGATTTACATCCGTACATAACCCGTAAAACCCAACTCTCACCACAAACCAAACAGAAATTTTTATCTTTTTCTTCTGATGAGTCAGACTTGGTGACAAGTTGCCCCAAATGAACTTTCTTAACAAATCGGTTCATAGTTTTTAACATCAAACTTAAAAATTCGATTGTTTGTAATGTATGTATACATTAAAGACCCAGCTAAAAGGAAAAATTCAGTTCTTACTCACCTTTTACTAATTGCATGTTTCCAAACTGCACAAGACACGATGCATTAAAATATACGCAAGTTGCTGTAAATTTTTTAACCTCTAATTAACGGAAAACAATGCGACAAATATAATTCAAATTTTGTTATGATATAGGCGAGAGGAAAATGAACCTACACCTAGATGACATGAACGATTCAGTTTTAATTATATAGGCGAGATTTGCACTATGACGATATGCCCCTTGTGACAACTATCTGCGTTTTCGCCTACTCTACCGTAATGTATTCATACAGGAACCTGTCACTCACTGTAAAAATGTACTTTCTTTGATATTTGGTTTGTCATAAATGCATTTCAGGCGATGTTCCTCATCAGTCTGACAAGGAATGTACAGTACACAAAATATGTAATTAACAAGCAATGACACAGTATAATTACAGTAGATAAACTCATATATAACAAAAGCAATATACTTTTTCAAAATATAAATGTAAAAATAATCATATCAGTTGTAAAGGGATAAAAACGGTTATGGAGACTAGTAAAAATATTATACATTTCAACTTCACACAATCAGCATGATTTGTACAATTTTTGCCATTTCTTTACAATATTAAACTCTATTTTTACTTTTCTGGCTCAAAAAACGACCTGTCAAGAGTTTTAGTTTCGGACTCAGTGAACCATTAAATATCGAGAAATGCAAAAAATTTTGGTTTTTTCTGTATGTGTAAACATATTAGTGTGTTTAAATGGCACGACTTTATTTACACTATTTGAAGCTTAGTAACTTCTGCAACTCTCTGCTAAAATTTTCTGAAATTTTGCAGGGAAATATTAGTAGAAATAATAAGATTAAATTTTGTTAGTTATGAGTCGAAAGAGTGAGAAAATAGGGGGGGTTCGTGTGCTAAGTAGGGTCAGAGTAAATAACGATTTTACAGGTTATTCGTATTTATAGAATCTCTCAAATACGTTGTACGTGAGAGATTCTATAAATACGTAATAAATCTCTCACATACGTTGTATGTGAGAGATTCTACGCATTCTGTTTACAGTTTTAGTTCTAAAAAATTTTAAATAATTCAGTAGCTTTCTATTGAAAACATTTCTAATTAAACGAAAATTATCTGCTTTAGAAACATTTTTAGAAAGAATTCTTAGATATTTTTGGAAAATTGTTTCTTATAACGAAGAGAAAGAATTATAAAACATTTAAAATGAAATTTAAACTATAGATTTACAAACAATAATATTTAGAATTAAATAATGATTATAACTTATTTTATAGGAATGTTTCATTAACAAAGAGATAAGTACATATATTCGGAGATATTTTCACCTATTAGCAGATGGTCTTCATTCTAAGTATGTTTTTTTTTCATAGTATAAGAAAATCGACATTACATTAATTAAAATTAATTTCACGGTAAACGAAATTAGTTGTCTGAAATTCATTTTGTTTTTTTTTTTCTTTTAGGTTGGGAAACAGTATTTCTCTGAGCGATGTAAGAAACCTATATTCAGCATTTATACGCTGTTAATACGTATTTCAATAATTTTATTTTATTCATTAGGCAGACATCGCCGTTTCTGTTGAAAATATCAGAGAAACTTACTTGTCTTATTCTTCTTCCATAAAGCATAGTCCAACTACATTTGCAATACGTGCTGCACTACCTATAGATAAAGCATTTATCTTGGTAAAACCTTTCGATGTAATGGTAATGTTTTAAAAATTATTATTATCTTTATATATTAAAAAACATATTTTTCACTATACGAATCGAAATTTACATGGCGTAAGAAATATTAAATATTTGATAACTTATTAAATTCACTGTTTAGTAGTTTAAATCGATGCAACACTTTTGCCATCTGCGAATAGAAATATGCTTTTAAGAAAAATATTTTTAATTTATTTAACATATAAATATGAAAACCCTTTCTAGCAACGTGATAGATATTAGATGAAAAATTAAAAAACTACGCGGCCAGAGTTTTGGCGAAGCAAAAACTCGAATCCAACTGTTCAGTGTTGTTTGGCCGTTGCTGGGCTATAACAAATCTATCTGTTCTGTATCGAATGTTTAATGAAACTATAAAACATTTAATTTCTTAACCAGAGCAAATGTGCCTATGATTTAGCTTTTAATAATTTTAAAACTTTATAAAATAATATACCCTAGGACTTGTCAACAACGGCCATTCAAGAAAATATCAAATAACGTATAAAGTGCTTTTTGTTTGGAAGTTATGTAATATACAGAAAAACATTCCTGAATATTAACGGCTACAATTTACAGATGATCGTTATTGCAGGTTTGGCTGTATAAACATTATTTTAAAAAATGCAAAATGATTATGAAAATTTTGTGTTTCAGATTTGGATATGTATTCCTTTTTCTTTCTTTATAATTTTGTATACTTAGTATGGAATAATGAAAAAAGAGAACGAGTATAGAAGCATGGAGATGCCAAAATTATCCATTTTACTTTGGATTATATTGAGAAGCTTTCTTCGACAAGGTGAGTATATTATACTCTGCACGACGTCAATTTTTCATAGACAAAATATATAATAATAATAATGTGTAAGAGTAGAGTCGTGAAATATTTTGTGAGTAATGAATTGTGATGTCGTTATTTTTAATAATAGTTGATTGAAATTAGTATCATAAGTATGTTTACATGTGTTCGTTTGTAGTTTTTGTTTACTTTCGTTTATTTTTTAGAGAAATTTATGAAATGGTTGTCTTATGTCGGTATTTATATACGATAATTTTATTTTAATGAATTTCTCATTTTTAGCGTTTTTCACGCTCAATTGCTGCGACATGTGACGCTTAAAAAAATATTGTATAATAATTTAATAAGAAATCGATAATATCCAAAACTAAAACATTATTTCCTACTATTATTTCAGTATATTAATATTTTTATTTTCCAGACACAAATATAAATCATTATGTTTCTATTACGTTTCGTATCTTGATTGGCTGTTGGATCCTGATTGCATTTGTCCTGACATCGGCATACGTCGGCACTTTGCCATCGTTCATGCCTAATCCTGGAACCGAAACCATTCTTCAGACATTTCGGGAATTGGCTCAATCAGTAAAAGAAAAACGGTAGAATATCAATTTCTTCGTGTACAGTCTGGAACATTTTTTTTTCGATGGCCTTAATTACGACGTACGTATTATTTTATAAAAGTAACTTTAGTTTAAAATTCAGAATACAAAAGTATTCCAAAGAATCGTTTAATATGATATTAATTGTGAATTTAGGATTAAAATTAACAAACAAACAAAATTGTATAATTACATAAATTATATAAATATCAATTGTTAATATCACAGAGCTGGGAACGTAACAACACTTTTTCTGAGATAATAAAGTTTTGAAATGTTCGTTCTTTTCGGAATTGTTATTCACGTTATTATAAAAAAAATTTAAGAAAGATTAATCTTATTATTTTTCTGAAACGTACTTCATACGTCGTTGTGAGTAAAAAGAATGTAGTCTTGATAATCAAAATGATTCCCTAGTTCAGGGGTGGCGAACCTATGGCANACACGTGTCGGGCTGTGATTGGAACGACTCGTAAGAAATCAGATTCCTAAAGAATGGAACGTATCTATGATCTTATAGGGGGGTAGACTGTAATTATAAAGACCATGTATTTCAGACATAATCACGTATCATTTACACATGTTAATTCTATAAGTAGAGATTGTATGTGTAATATTAGTTCGATAAAATGAATTTTAGCAGTTTCTTCAAGAAATTATAAAACATTCAAATGGTTTACGTTTTATGACAGTTTAGTTTAGTTAATCAAGTTTTAGTTAATTAACTGCGGATTTAAGTAAAACGTTTAAAATATTTCAGAACATTTCAATTGATTATCGACTGGTGTCGATAACTCAAACACGAATACAAAGGAAACTTGTACGAAGTAATTTCCATTTAACAGATTTCAAAGCAGAGTTTGCAATTTACTTGGCAGTAACTTATGCAATATTTATACATTCGAATGGAAGACTAATTTATGTTTAAAAAATTATCGAAAAATTATTTTAAAAAACAAGTAATAATATTTAATAGTTTAACTAACGAAAAATTAATTATAATTAAATATGTTTATACATAAATTCTAGAGCATTATGAATTTGCAACTGCAAGATCAATTTTTTATTTAAATTTTTATCTTGTGTGTGGATATTAATGTACACGAATTTCATTTTAAACTAGGATAAAAATAATACTAATCCAATTGAATAAGTTTTTCAGATTAACAAAGATGTGATTTATATTAATTGTGTACATATTTATTTATGCTGTAACGTTCTAACTACATGTATATTTCAACTAAAAATTATTAAGACTTTACTTATCAAGACCAATAGTCACAGTAAGGTTCCGATGTATCTTTGTTTCGTACTTAAATTTATATGAAAAAGATTCACAACTTTCCAGACTGATACACTGAAGCAAGAGTTCAGAATTACACAGGACAATTTTTCATTACAAGTTTAATGCGTACTTACGATTTTCAGCACTTTCTCTTCAACTTTAACTACAGAAGAAGCATTTATTCGAGTGTCAACAGGATGCATCTGATTCCAGAAAGTAGGTGCATATCGTAAGCTTATCTTTAATGTTCTGATGTATTTTGGTGTACATGGTTCGTAACAAGACACTGCGGTAACCACTCCTTTTTCATTACGTAGGTACGGTATGTCTCCTGAAAATAATCGTTTTTTGTATATTTAAAAATTTAGTAGCTCCATTAATTCTATTTATGGATGAATTTATACTCACTGAATAGTGTTTCATTACATATATATTAGAAAAACACGTATAATAATATAATATTTATTGTACTTACACCTGAAATATAATAAATAATTTTAATATATTAGTAATATTGAAAGAGCTTAGATTTATAACTTTATCATAAACTTTATCTTAAATGCAGGAAATAATATTACAGTATAAGATTATTAATCTGGAACTTGTCAATGCAGTGTTTATTAATTTAATTATGAATTGATTAATCTGACAATCTTTCAAAATGTAATAATTTCTACAAATAATTTTCTTGTAATTTGTAATATTTTGGTATAATTTTACTAATTTGTTACATTTATTAAAAATCACTAAATTCTAGTATCTGTCGTGGGTTTTCAGCTCGAAAATGTTTAGACACGTTGAGTTCATTTGGTTGTTGCAAGATAAGTAGATTAATACATTATATATTCGTATTACTTCTGTTCTGTTTCGAGGAATCCAGAGCAAGCTGTACAAGCTTTTTTTTTCTACAGTAGACAGTAAATTATATTAATGTACAACTTTTAAAATGTCTTAAATGGCATTGTATAATAAAAAAGTTTAACAATACTTTCAACATTGTTGCTATAAATAAAAGTGTTATGTTAATCAGATCGACAGAAGCTTTGACGAAAAAAATAGTATGAGCTTATAAAACAATGTTTCATTAAAAAACACATCAAGTAAATGTAACATAACTGTAATTTACTAAATATCTTTGTCTGAAAAACAATATATCCATAACATTCATTCTGTAATACTTTTGATGCATAACATTTTCAGTAGTGCAAAAAATCGATTTCTTTCTCTATTCAAACGTTCAATTCTATTTTACTATTTTAATCTTTAATTAAAAATAATAAATATATGTCATCAAAAGTTACTTATTTATTTATTTATTTCTCACTTTGATACAGTAAAATAATTGAGAATAAGACATCAATTGTGCATGACGATGAATCAAGTGATCATGCACCAAAAAAAGGAAAGTTTTTCAAATTAAAGAAATTTTTTCGATTTTTCTTTTAATATGTATCTTTAACTTATAGGTAATCTATATATAAATGAATATGTTTATTTGCTATGCACACTTAGGCCATTAGAGAAATCACTATGAAACATGGCAGAGATGCTAACATAATTCTAACTTAAATAATGTTGTATCAAATGTAAATAGTGAAAGTCTTAACCAGTGTCCAAAAAATACAATTTTAGTTAATTAGTTAGTTATCAGATTTTAATTATTTGTGTTTCAATGTTCCTCTCTAACACAAAATCCTGTAAAATTGTAGTCTCACGACACTGCGAAAGCAATAGCATAAATAGATGTAAAAAAAAAATAATTTAGTAGCTTTATGTAATACAGATATGAATTCACAGTACTATTAATATAATTGGAAACATTACAAATCACATATAGCAGTAATACTAAACAGCTCAATGTAAATCCCTTCCTAAATTTTTGATATTTTCATATATTGACTGTAATGACAAATATATTTAAGGATTAACACGTCTAGATTATAATAATAAGTATTAAATCTTTATCGCGAAAAAGGATATTTTAAAAAATTACTTCTACAGACACTTTCAAAATTTTACTTAGAAATAGATAAATTCATTTATTATAAAAGAGACAAACGAAAATTTATTTTAAAAACAAATATTTGTTTTATTTGGGTCTCTAATTAATAAAAAGCGACGAAACACCATTTTAAAGTGCATTTTTATTCGACTAATATATTTATAAATAATATGTAGTCCAAGAGATAGCCAATGCACCAAATGATAATTTCTACGTCTGAGAAAAATAAGTACCCACATTTGGCGCAATGTAGCCAAATCTTCCAACATTGAAAAAATACTAAATAAAGCTGAAGTTGTGACTCAAAGGATTATAGACCAAAATGCGGGGAAAGGAGAGAAGATAAAGAAGTGAGAAAGGTTGAAAAATTAAAGGTCAATATTTGCAAAACAGAAGATCTATTTAACTTTTCTCACTACTTTTTATCTTTTGTCTTTTTTCTCCTTTTCCTCCTTTCTCCAAATTTGGGTCTATACTCCTTTGAGTCACAACTCCAGCTTTATTTATTAATCCTTCCTCATTCACACATCTCCAAGTATTTGAAAATATTTTTTTTTTACTCAAAAATAAAATATGCATAAAGGTTTTCGACTTCGTGAAAATTCTTTTTTGAGTTATGCGGTTGAAAAAAATAAATAATAATAAAAAAAATCAAAACATTTGTCGGTTTTGTTTACACGTTTATTGAGCCGCATTGCAACTTGCCTTGGGCCGCGGGTTGGACATTCCTGCTGTAAACTATTACCAAGTTTGATATCATTCTATCCAATAGTTTTTTTCTTTTAAGCCATTTAAATGTGGAAATAATTATAAAGACCATGTATTTCAGACATAATCACGTATCATTTACACATGTTAATTCTATAAGTAGAGATTGTATGTGTAATATTAGTTCGATAAAATGAATTTTGGCAGTTTCTTCAAGAAATTATAAAACATTCAAATGGTTTACGTTTTATGACAGTTTAGTTTAGTTAATCAAGTGTTAGTTAATTAACTGCAGATTTAAGTAAAACGTTTAAAATATTTCAGAACATTTCAATTGATTATCGACGGGTGTCGATTAACTCAAACACGAATACAAAGGAAACTTGTACGAAGTAAGTTCCATTTAACAGATTTCAAAGCAGAGTTTGCAATTTACTTGGCAGTAACTTATGCAATATCCATACATTCGAATGAAAGACTAATTTATGTTTAAAAAATTATCGAAAAATTGATTTAAAAGACAAGTAATAATATTTGATAGTTTAACTAACGAAAACTTAATTATAATTAATGGTTACTCTAACATATTGAATAAATCTTTAATTAGTGTAATGATACTGTGGATTCTCACAAATGATGCTGTTTAACACCTTAATAGAAGGCAGTTTTCCATTAGAAGTCACACCGAGTGTTAATGTTATTTTTTCAGTAATAAAGCAAATTTGAAAAACAGTTAAAATTGAATATTCATAAAAAATAATATTTATACTTATGAATAACTCCAACCTTTAAATTATGAATAAAAAAGAGTTATTGAAACACAGGAAAGCTTATCATCATTATTATTCATCAATATTCACCAAATATTATTCATCAATTTGAAATTGCTGTAAAGCTGCAAAGAAATTAGGAAGAAGTTCAAAGAAAAAAAAATTTACGAACTGGTTGATGTAAAAAAAGACGATGCATTAAAATTGAAACATGTTTATAGGTCCGATGTATTTATTGCTCGTTGGTTATTTGCTTTCGATTTTCATATCCATTGTCGAATTAATATTTTATTATGGAAAAATCGTTTTAACTCGCAGATAGACAAAGAATTTTCGAAATTATATGCGTTTAAAAATTGGAAAATTTTTCAAAAAAAAAAAACAAAAAATAAGTTTTCAAATCGTAATATTGATGTATTGTTAATTTAATTGTCGATGATGCCAATTTCCTATTTCTAGTAATTCTTTAACGTATATTGTTTTCTGTACAAATGTGGTTCTAGTTACATACAACACAACTTTGTAGAATTTAAAACTATTCGTTTCTTAAATGTTAGCTATTGAAGTTTGGTTAAAATATTCAGTGTAGATTCACTCAAAATAGTATACTTTTCTACCGAATTTACATTATCTACTATTTATTGTTTAATGTATTCATTAACGTTATTTCAGAGTTTTCACTCGTAAAACAGTATATTTCTGTCTTGAGTTTAATAAACAATCTGATATTTTACAAGTAACAAGCACTGTATAATCTTCGGATTAATTTAAGAGTGTGCATATTCATATAGATAAATCAGCTGGCAATGGTACAGAATGTACAGTACAGCAATATCTGCACCAACATGGCTCGCGTATAACTTAACATTTAAAAAAAAAATACTAGAAAATTCTGTAATCCTCTATTTTTATTAATTCGTCTTAACTATCATCAATGAGTGACAAATAAACGAACTTCTACTGTATTTTAATATAGTTTGCTTTTTACTTATATATTACTTATATTAAGTTAAACAAATTGTATGAACTTTGCAATAATATCATTTTGTTTTTTATATCTGTCATTCAAGAATATCTTTGATATACTGTACATTTAATAAAGTACTCTACAGAGTTTATTGTAGATAGTNTTTAAAACAAAATAAAATTTTATAAAAAATACTAAGATTTAAAAAATTAATTTACCTAGTGTAAATGGAGAAAGTACTTACCTAAATGACTTTTCCATCGAACAACAGAAACTGGATTACCTGTAAATAAATATAATTACAAAAATTAATGTTTATAACATATAATAATATATAGAAATGAAGTTTTTAATCACATTTAAAGTTATCTAAAATTAAAATAGAGCTTTTCTTTATGCAAATTACGTTAAATAACCGACGTGTGTATTTGCTTGTAGGTGCTAAAAGACAAAGAAAATTGTTCGTATCAATCGAAAGAAATTGAAAGTAGTTTATATTCTGTAAGTATCACAGATATTTTAAAATTAGAATGTCTTTTATAATTAAAAGTTCGTATTGTTATAAGTAAAATCAAAATTATTAAATGAATAGTATCTTAGAGAAACGAGATCAAACCCATAAAAAACGCCTAAATTTTTTATTACTTATTTATATATTGAATTTTGATTTGATATCGATTTCGTTAACGTAAATTTATTATTTGCAATGCTAGTTTCTAAATTTAAATGGATGTAGTTAGATGCAATGCCTGATCAGAATTCTTATTTTGGTCAATGTCTAGAATCGTAAACTGTCATGGCGGCTCTTCCTGTTTTAGCCTCGAAACCCGACGGCTCTAGAGACGACGTGTCACGTGACGACGCAAGCGCCTGCGCCACATGTAACGTGACGACGTGTAGACTGCCGCGGCAAATCATCGCCGATTGCAGCAAAGACAAGAAAGGCAACAGTGGGGACGCGCGTTCTAACCGAACCTAAACCTATTCTAATAATATAATTGGTAATAATTATGTTAATTTATTAGAATAGGTTTAGGTTAGGTTAGAACGTGCGTCCCCACTGTTTCCTTTCTTGTGTTTGCTGGAATCGGCGATGAGCCGCCATGACAGGCGCCGGCGCTGCCGCGGCGCAGCAGCAGCCGCCGCCGTTCGCTTGCGTCGTCACGTTACACGTCGTCTCCAAAGCCGTCGGGTTTCGAGGCTAAAACAGGAAGAGCCGCCATGACAGTTTACGATTCTAGACATTGACCCTTATTTTGAATTAATTATCAGCCGCTTTTTGCTCTATTGATACAATAATGTAGACAATTGCATTTAAAAATTTACATTTTTAGTTAAATGAAAAATAATATAAATGATTTCATTACATGCTAGAATAATCTAGTAATTTTGATTAGTGAAGAATTTTTTGTATGAAGTGTTACACAAATATCTATAAACTAATTTAAAAATGAAGGTAAATTACAGGGTGGTCGTTATAAAGTTGTGGTACTCGGAGAACTTTGTAGCCCTAACAAATAAGTCAAACTCTGTCAATAAGCTAATTTAGTTATCAAAATATATATTTACACAATAAATGGCGCAACAAACAAAACTCTGAAATGATGCAAATTTAAGAAAAGATTTTTTATTTAAGTAATTATGGTAAGAATCGACGTGGCAGCAGTTTGAGACTATATAAGATGGGCAAAAAGTCACTTTACCACGTAAAAATGAAATAACTTCTTTACGTTTAATTATTTTTTAAGTTTCTTTATAACATTTTAATGTACACATCATAGAGATTTTTTGGCATAAACATTAAAAAATTATATTTAAAATTACCTTTTGTTTTTCTCTTCGCAATAGCAAACTCTTTCTATGGTAAAGTGACTTTTGTCTTACCCTGTACTGCAACATAATATACGTCCACTTTCAAACCTACTTTTATACACAAATAAAACTAACTGTTGAATACGATGATTAATATATGTGTATAATTGAAAAATATATCTTGATGTTAGGAATTGTCGACATGAAAAATTTTATGCTAAAACGTGTAAATTACTATCAGTATATGTAGTTATAAACTGTAATTTAAGGAAAAATTGCAATATAAATAAATATCTCTAAAATACAGTGTTTCCTTTATAGGTGTTGATAGACGTAGAAAGTACAATGACACACGAATGCGAGATTTGTGATAAGTCGTTGGCTAGTAAACAGAGTTTAAGATGTCATATGAGAATCCATACAGGTGAGAAACCTTACAAATGTGAAACATGTAATACAAGTTTTGCTCAATGGAGCACTTTGAAACGACATCTTAGAACCCACACGGGAGAAAAACCATACGAGTGTATAATATGTAATAAATGTTTTGCTCAATTGAGCACATTATATAATCATCTCATAATCCACACAGAAGTAAAACCATACAAATGTGAAACATGTAACAAATGTTTTGCTCGCTCGGGCACTTTGAAATGTCATCTTAGAACCCACACAGGAGAAAAACCCTATATATGTAAAACATGTAATGAATGTTTTGCTCTCTCGGGCACTTTGAAACGTCATCTTAGAACCCACACTGGAGAAAAACCATACGAATGTGAAACATGTAATAAATGTTTTCCTCGCTCGAGCAGTTTGAAACGTCATCTTAAAACCCACAGAGAAGAAAAATCATAAATGCATAACATAATAAATGTTCTGTCTTTCGTGCAGTTTGAATCGATCCATATGGCAGAAACACTCCATGAATGTAAAATATGTTATAAATGCTTTCCTGAAGAATAGATATTAGATTGTCATTCCAGAAGTCATCTGAGAAAAACACTACACAAGTATGAAATAACCAATCATAATTTCATCAATGGAATAAAAGAAAGTAACAATACAACGACTTATTCAAATGTAATTTCCAGCGATTATGTTAGCATCAATCGTCGTTTCGAAGAAAAAAAATTATTTAATTCAGAATCTTTTTACTCATTCTGAATGTAGACTATTCATTTGTTTCGTGTGTAATTCTCAATTTTAAACTTAAGCTTACCTTGATGCTCATTGTATAATGCACGATTTATACCCATTTAATTGCATTATTTGTTTTCAAGCTTTCTGCAGCCACATGCGTTTAGAAGAACATTAAACAATACACAATTCATTAGTCAATTCGTCTTACCCTTGCAATATACGCAATGCAACATTGTATCAAAATTAAGAAGTTCATCTTTAATATAATATAAATTTTGTTTAAAAAATTTCGATTAAAAATATGCCAACATAAAGTTTATTGACAATTTTTAAGTATTTTAAAGTGATTTTATAATAAAGTTTATTGTAAAAATAATTAATTTCTTGCATTTATTTCTATTTAATACATATTAATTACATAACATTTTAATTTGGATATCTTTATAATAACACTAGTGTACAGAATATTTATTAATTAATCAAAACTTTTCGACAAGCTAGGTATGTCGTTTATCAGGATCCAATTATTAGCGAGGTTGAGGCCTAAGTTTTAGACGCGAAAACGTGTACGTCAGACGTTTACGTTTTCTAAATCTGTCTTCCATGTTAGTATGAAATATAACATTTAAAATGTACATGAATAAAGTAAGACAAAGAACAAGTAATATACAAACAAAAACAAGAAGAATAAGAATAATTAAAATGTTTAATTTAAATCATTATCTAAACGGTTTTTGAGTAAATGAATTGAAAAATTAGAAAATGACAAAGAAACAAAATCAACGGATAAAGAGAAAAGTTTTTTAAATTCAGGTATGTACCAAAGTTATTTGAAGGAATTAAAAAACTAGTAAGAAGTAGAATTCATTTTCTTAATTATTGCAGAGGCAGCGGTGAAAAAATGGAATGTGCAAATAGACAGAAACATGCGAGATAAAAATTAATAAAATATAGCAATGTTAATGGCAGTGGTAGCGCAGATATATAAAAATCTCGATCGGAATTATATCCTTTAATAGATACTATGTTGGCTGCACAGAAACGTGAGTACTAGTACATTTATTTACACCACCAAAATCTACTTGTAAGACACTTTACCAACATTAACTAATATAAATGTTTATCGTAGAATATTGGTTTTATATCATTTGGTTGGTCACTTGATTATATTAATGTAATAAATTGGTGATCATAGTAAAATATAATTAAACTCAAACAAAATAAAACAAAAATAAAATTAAGACTAATTGATTGTAATACTAATAATTCGTTTAAGCTTTTTTGACATCATTTCTATGATTTGAAACTTTTCTCATATAGTTTCAACATTTATAAATGACATACATTTCTTGTCAATCAAATAAATTTATATGCAGTGAAAACTGCTTAGGCGACTACCTGCATTCGACGGGCACCTGTCAAAACAGGAAAAAATTTCTGGCACGGAATTATTTATTCATAGAGTCTTCGTATAAGTTACCTGTATTAAACGACCACGTGTGTAACGCGACTGCGGGCATTGATTTCTGGTCCGAAACAACATACAACACCTGTAATAAGCGACCACTTTCGCGAATGTATCTGGTCTAACCCATCTCAAAAACGTTTCCCCATCCTAATATAATCAATTAGTCTAAACTAGGGGTCGCCAAACTTTTTTTCCTGTCGACCATTTTATAGAATATTTTCCTTCTTATCGACCCCCCGATTAAGTATTTATCAAGAACATTAAATCATTTTTTTTATTTCTGAAGTTAAGCGATAAGAAGACCTGCATAATAACCCAACAAAAGAATTTATAGTTTCCATATATTATAAAATCCACCAAATTAAAAGTAAAAAGAGATATTTTCCAATGATTTATAATCTTAAAAATAATAGCAAAATTATGGATAAATGAAAATTTTCCTATAGTTCTTAAACTGGTTTCTATTGTTCTTAGACCGTACATGTCATAATACGTAAAATACACAATTATCTTTGAAAACAACATAAGTGATATTGGATGATAAAAACATTTTACTGTCATTTTGCGACTACTACTGAGTTCCTTAAATATATGTTAGCATACCTTTTATTTTCATTAAAATAGTTGATATTAGTGGATGGATATTAGTAGAAGGAAAGCAGCAAGATTATTGATATTCGGTTGAAAATTGGTAAGTTTTATTCGCAAATCACCACGGTTTTCAAAGTTCAATCTGTTCCTCTGTTTTGTCAAAATTGCGTTTGCGTGGCTAAAACCAGCTTCAGCCATGCATGAAGTTGGGAATGCGAGTAAGAAAGGTTCGGCTTCTGCTCTGAGCTTGGGATATTTAGTGGCAATATTGTTATTGCTCCAAAATTCTCTGAGGTTTTTATTTTTAAACAACGCTTTAGCTTCAAGATCTACACGTATTTCAATCAGTTCATCTTCTAAGCCAGGTTCACTACCTTCATTATCTATTTTTACATCAAATGGATTAGCAAACCATTCGAGAACATGCATATTTTCCGAATCATCGAAACGTGCTTTAAAGTTTTCTCTTAATTTATCAAGATGTTTAATATATGTTTGCAAATCACGGTCGGAAATCTTTTTATTTTCTTTTAGTACTCGCAAATTTGAAAAATATTTAAAATCGGATCGTGCCAGTGAATATTTAAATTTCTCCATTTTCCATGCTTGAAGGGCCATTATGATTGTTCGAGCTTAAACAATTGTAACGTTTTTCCTTGCAAACGCTTTTGTACTATATTCATAATTTTCGATATATTACGATATTTTCTCTGTAAAAGACAAAATATCTATATTTAGATATAAAATACTTAGAGTGACAACCCTACTAGAGTGTAACAGTGCAACGTATTTCTGAACTACCAGCGTTCATAACATGTTTGCAACTCTAGTACAGTTGCCAAATGCGTGAAAACAGAGTAACACATGCTTAAAGCGGCGTAGGCTAAGGCAATACTCAAGTTATAACTAGGGTAGCTAGTAATGTTGATCATATCTGTATTTCGAACTTTTATTGGAATATTCTATTTTCTTTAGACAGTTTAATTCAACCTCTTTGTATTAATCGACCCTTTTTCGACCCTCGTGTATTAATCGACCCCTGGATCACTCTTATCGACCCCTTAGGGTCGATATCGACCACTTTGGGGATTCCTATCTAAACTTTTGTTCGAACCCATCCCGGGCACTTCTCCCACCCTTGAAATTAGGTGCAGGTGTTAATAAATTAGTCTAGCAACAAAGGAAATTCATTTCAGTATGTTGGAAAATGTCCGAAATGCAAAGTGCTGTTGTTAGAAGATCGTATTAAAGTTATCACAACAGCAAAGTTTAATTGTGGGAAAACAAAATTTATTTCACTCTAGACCTACAGTATTTTCTTTCGGGGTGTAAAATATTGTACACGATACAATTAATCGGCTGATCTCATTGTTTAATAAAATCTATTTTTATTTATTTATTTTGAAGCTCATATACAGTACATGTGCGATAAATTGTTTCTGTATCAACCTACCTTATTTAAACGATATTTTTAGAAAAATAATATCCAAATAATTTTCGCATGCAAAATATTCAAAAAACAATAAACGCATTAATTAATGCAAAAATCAGTTTTACAGGCAGCCTTCCTTTTTCGATTCCGCTATGACAATCGCGGAATGTAATGAAATCGTATTATGAGAAAAAATAATAAAATCATTTTATTATTAATTAATAATTTTCTTGTTGTACTTAAGAAAATATTAAATATTAAAAAATATTTNAATGTCCGCTAGTGATGTGGCGCTACAATATTTGGCTATGTCTTGGCTACTTTAATATTATTTTTACGTGTTTTAGCTGGCAACGCTGGATCGACCATCAAAGGGAGCTAGTATATAAACGAGGCTTAATTTTCTAACTTTGAACGATACAATAGCGACGATTATTATTTTTAAAAAAAATTTGATAGGCTTAACATGGAGGAAAATTCAACGCGAAGTAGGTTAATAGCGATATACTAATATACTAATTACATGGGATATAATAATATACTACACTAATAATGGATTTTTCGATACTTTTTGGTTAACCGACTTTTCAATTATCCGAGCAACCAGTCTCCAATTGAGTCGGATAATCGATGCTCTGCTGTATTTTTAAAGTTAAAATAAGATTAAACTAACGAATATCAAAACCAAAATGATGTAGAAATAAGACGCGCTTGTATATCGATGACGTAATACACGTAACTGAGAAAAGAACGAAAAGAACCGAGTCGAATTAATTAAGTCGGAAAAAAGAAAGTGTGCATTATAATTAAGAAAATGTGAGTAGTGTATTATTCTTTAAAATACTGGTATTAAATCTTTCTTATAATATCATGGCGACTCATGTAAATCGGGTTTTCCGATAAGAATAAAATACAGTATTAATATAGCCTTATCGTTAAAAAAATTTGCTTATTTTTGCTCGGCTCGAGTTTTGCTTAGTAGAAATGGCTAAAAAGTGCGCGAAATACGTACGGAAATATGTTATTACAGGACCACCTGTATTGGACGACCACCCATCTAAAAGACCACTTTTTGAAAAAACCGTGGGTGGTCGCCATAGACAGATTTTTCTGTAATTGGATATCATTTACCATTCACATCTGATTACAAATGTTTTTATTAGAATAGATAGACCTATGCTTAATCTGTGGACCTATGTTTAGACTTACTGTTATAATTGTTATTATCTATATTAAATTAATATTATGTATATTTTCTTATTGTATATATATATACAATAACTATAGGTAATAGGTAATAATTACAACTGTATATATATATATACAGTTGTAATTATTACCTATAAGTACCAGTTATTAGTTTGAAAAACATTTTTATTTACATCATATATCAAGTATAAGAACTATGCCCTAATTAAATAAACTAGCAACGACTTGTTGAACTTTCCGGACAACATTTAAAACTTTGATGGCGCCATCCGTTACTATANTTAGCATTCGAAAAGATTATTATCCATGACTTGCGTGTATAAATATAATTAAGATTATATAAAATACGCATTTTCTATTAATAGCACTAAATGATGAACAATTTTAACGTTACTAAAATTTATTATCCATTAAATTTAGTCTTTCGAGTCTGTGCAGAGAAAAAATGCATTAGTATATTACACACCTATAATCATTATAAACTTTATATAAAATACGCATTTTCTATCAATAGCACCAAATGATGAACAACATGAATACTACTAAAATTTATTATCCATTAAATCTAGTCTTTCGAGTTTGTGCAGAGAATAAATGCATTAGTATATTACACATGTATATCCATTATAAACTTTTAAAGTAAGTGGATAAGTCTATTAAAGGCTTTTAAAGTAAGTCAATATCGTGTAATTAGATAATGACTAAGTAAAAGCGTTTTATCTTTACGATCATTGCGATAAGTATAATAAGATAGTAAATTTATAAACGTCAGCACGAGTATACCTCACCATTTTCATGAAAGAACCAAAGAAATAATAACAGTAATCAGTGAAATAATTTAACATGTCATCGTCTTCAGATAAATCTTTTTGCTTGGCGTATATTTTATTCCCAATATTAAATTCAGCAAAATTATTCGGTTTGGACATCTGCATCCCTTGTCAGTGCATCAAGCAGGAAACAGAAGAACGAAGAACAAACATTTTATCATTTTTATATAATATTTATAATACTTTGGTTGAAATTTTTCTTTGGACTGTAGTATTTCTGTGCTTCATAAGAATTTACAAACCCGATATTTACGCTTTACGAGTGCTTCGTATATTTAATGACTATGAATTATCTGCAGCAGTAATAACATTTATTTTTATCGAGTATGTTGCCGGACAATTTACATTATTAAAACGGAATAAACTTTCATTTCATTGTGTAAAAAGCAGTTACTATGAAGAACTGCAGAATGTCAGCGCGCTGCATAAATATTTATTAGTAGATTTCTTCATAATGATAGGAATATTTACTATGTTTCCCATCGTATCGTACTTTTCTTTATTTCGTGAAATTAAAAGACAAAACGGTACAGACACAGAAGCATTGATTTGTACCGTGTTTCATACCGTATTGCTGATTTATTGTGTGGGTCAAATTTTCTCCTTACTTTTAATATTTAGAGTCACATTACTGCTGATTGGTGAAAGATGTATTAGACTTTCTGAAGAGTTAACTGAACTAAAAGTAAGAAGTTACTCACTAAAGGAGCAAGTAGAAGAAATGTTCGAAAAACATGTGGAAATTTGGGAATTTTTCGAAGCTTTAAACGATAAATGGAAGATTGTTTCTCCTTTTGTTTACACTCATTTGGTTTACATTACTTCTTTCGTGTTGTATGCTGGATTGTTTGTAAAGATGGAATTCTATTTACGTATTTTCATCTCGTGTGTTTCTATAGTTTCGTTGTTTTCATTTGTTGCAGTGTGTTGGAAAGTGTCTGCTTTTACTTCGTTGGTTAGTACAAATTTAAAATATCATATACTTTTATATATTATTTTATAATAAGTAATACATATTGTAATCTTAAATAGTCGAAATTAAATTGTAGGCTAATGTTTATTATCATGAAAATTACATTTATACTGGCTATTTTAATTACTATTATATAATAAGAGTTTTAATAGTAATAGAACTTATATTAATCGATTGGTCACAAACAGAAAGCAGTAGCAGAGTTAAAACTTAGTTTTTTATTTGTTCTAGTAAACAACAATAATTTAAAATTAAATTTACAACATAGTCACAATAAGTAAAATTTAGTTATGGTAATTCTATGTCCTAAACAATAGTAACTTAACATTAGTAAAACTAATTAATTTAGTTTACCACTCTTATATTTCCCGCATAGTTGTAGAAAATAAATCGAGGAAACGAGTAAAATATCGAGTTTTATGGTAAACTATGTGTACTCGTACCGCTGGAACCTGTATGGAAAGTAATAAAAATCTGGTACAAATAAGTATAAGTTCTTAAGAGAATATAAAAGAAATACAAGGAGTTATTTTATTATATACAGTATATGCAGATTTGTTAAAGTGACACGTGTAGTATTTTTATAAACGTGAAATACATGGAAATAGCTTAATATCTATATACATTTTACAGTTTACTATCTTATTTTTTTATGTAAAAAATTTGATATAACTTTTTATATAAGCATAGTTTTTATAAATAACTTTATAAAACAGTATGCGAAATGTGATAATTCATACTTTTCATGGTGTTTGCGATAAATATAATTAAATAGCACGACTTTTCATAATTTCGCTTAATTTACTTTTTTAAACTACATGTTTCTGATTTTAACATTACATATTTATCTATTCAGTTGTACGACAATTTCATTTCTATCGAAAAAGTGTTTGCTGCAGATTTATCACCATTATTCAAGTTAAAAGTACGTGTATTTTTATACTTTTTGGATTTTAATTGAGTTTAGTCAGAAGGTTCTGTCTAAGGTTTTAGAATTAAGTTAATATTCATGAGTTTTTGGGTAGGAGCGCAAGTAGCTACATTAGCATTTTTAACTACGACCCAAAGTAAAATATTTTTAATCACTAATTATTTGAATTATGATCATGAAATTTGTTCATTCTTAGATACTCAATTTTATAAAAAGATATGGAAGAAATCCATTAGGAATTTCGATAGGTGGCTTCTTTTACGTAAAAAGAAATTTCGTAATAAGGGTGAGTAATATTATAAAATATCATTGTGAATTTATACACATATATAAAAATTGCTTTACTTATTAGGTGATTAGCGGAGTTTACTCGACATTGTCTTCGTTGATTCAAGTGAGTGGTGTGATGCACAAAGAAAAATTATGCAATGCAGATTTTAGCAGTAAAAATGTGTTTAACAATACTTTGAAATAGAAAAGCAGTGTTTTTATTTGAAAACATAAGATATATGCATAAATATTTGTAAATGTATTGTCTACAATTGTATCAAGTAATTAAGATGTATTCACTTATTGAAAGAAAACAGCAGCACGTGTAAAAATATTTCTAGAATTTTTAACTCCAAAATGCAAATATATCCCGAATGGATATGGAAATTGTAACTCTTTACCTTAAATCAGTACATTTGCAACTTGTATTGTAAGTTTTCAAAGCACAATCTATACAAAAACTTTCAGACATTCCGGTTGCAATCTAAATGTGTTCATCTGCCACAGTTCATCCCAAGAACACTTTACAAAAAAAAAATAAAATAAAATAAAATAGAACAGTTTGAAATATATTATATTATTAAACTGTGAGATGCAGCAGAATTTACTGAAAAACAGTCTATCATCTGGTTAAACAGATACAATAATAAAAAGTGTTGAAACCATTAGGTGCAAACTCTAGAAGGCCATAAAACACAACCGCTAGATAGAATTAACTAATAACAAGATAAGCACTGGATGATCTAACAGTTTATTCCAAAAATGTTTGCTTCGTAACTAGTAGAAATAATTATCATTTTTGTAATTAGCTATTTTATGATTTATTTACAGAGTGTGGAGATTTTTTATTTTCTAAAATTAAAGTTACTATTTCTTAAAATTTAATAAGACTTAAATTAAATAAAACGCGACTTTTCTTAAATCAAATTAATATTTTTTGAAAGTAAATAATGCAGTTTTTAAATTATATTTACCTGAAGTAAAGATAAATTGTATATTTTTTAAAATGTAACTTATATTTTATAAAAAAGTTACTTTTCTGCAATGAAATTTTTTCATCTGAACATTTTTTCACAATAAAATTTGTTTCTAGAGTTTAAGTTGCATTTCCAAAAAACTAAGATTACTTTTTAAATATGCAATTCATTTTTTTATGAAAATAATTTTACATTTTATGAAATTAAAAAATTTGTTTTTGTAATTCTATAATAATTCTTTACACACAATTTAGTTTTACTTGAATCAAATGAACACTTTCTAAAACTTTTGTTTCCCTATCAGAAAATTACTTTTTTTTTATCAAAGTGAATAAAAACTCACTCAGTTTTGTAAAAATAAGTATTTATTTTTGTAGATACAAAGATAAAATTTAGAAAATTGCAAGTTACCTTTGCAAAAAGCAAATGTACTTTTAAAATATCAATGTGACATTTAATAAAAGCGGTTAAACTTTTTCTACACCCCTTTCCANGTCTTTTTATATATATATAAAAGACTGTTTTTCTAAGTAATCTAGAATCTAGCTGCAAGGACTTGCTTCGCTGGGTTTTTAAAAAGTAACGACAATGAATATTAAGATAATTACATTATAGCCAATCTTACCCGTTTTCACAAAATGCAAGAATTAGGTCTCCCGTTTCCAGACTAATTAGAGACCTGGTCACGATTTTATTTCTGAACGTCTCCTGTTCACGTTCAGTCAAACGAACTATTTTCAACGTTTCTGGAACATTTACAATCGTTCTATAATCGAACCAATATTCGAATTTTATGTTCGAAATAAATTCGAACATAAAATTCGAAATAGAAAACCACTTTCAACTACTTTCAGCCCCATATCTCCCGCATCCTTATAGCTATCGAGACGCAACCACCATAGTGCACGAATGGAGACTTGGGCTACTACCACATACAAACACCATTCATGTTCGATGTGTAGTTTTAGCGGAAAAGTGAAATATAGGGACACACACGTCCATTTATATATGAAATTTATTATTTCTGGAAACAATTCATACTTTTCTTAAATGATATTACATTTTACATAAACATCGTACAGAAAATTTACTTTTCTTAACTTAACATATTATTTTTAAAATAAAATTATTTTTCAGACAAATAAACATTATATGAAAGTAATTATAGTTTTTTGAAAACAGATTTATTTTGCTGATGACTTTATATTTTCAGATGTTTTTGTGAAGTGCAATTTACATTTATAATATGAATTTACAGTTGTAAAATCAATATTGACTTTTTCTGAAATTAATCATATATTTTTTTCAAAGAAAAGTTAATATTTTGAAAACTGGTTTACGTGTCATCTAACGTAATAATCTTCCATCTATTTCGATCATAAGCAAGGGCTTTAGCTTCCTTTTAAGTTGTATTGACCATTTTCAAAAAAAAAGTTTTACGCCAATTATTTATGAAATGTCCTCGTGGTCATTTTACATTAAAGGGAACCGATTTCATGGCTGTCACAGTGATCCTTTTGTACTCCATACGAAAAATATGGCCTGACTGTCGGACTCTTGTACAGACAACAGAGTTCTGAAGTTTGCACATTCCACTCCTTCGCAGAACCTCTTCATCGGTGATATGATCTAAATATCGGATCTTTAGGATTCGTCGTAGGCATCTCTGTTTAAAGAAATCTAGACTTCTATTGATGTTTTCCGATGCATGTCTTTCAGGACTCACTAGCGTGGGAAGCCAGAAGGTATAGTGTCGAACTTTAAATTATTTATTTCGGCGTTGGATCAGAGAGATCCATTCACGTTGTCATTCGATGGCGTTCTTCGATGTTCTACTTCTAATGAGTTCAGCGAGTGGGAGGGTTTAGTGAGGTCGTCTATAAAACGTTCTCTATACTAGAGGAAAATCCATCATTGATAAAAATTAAACAAATGTAATAAATACTGAAAGATTACAGCAGTGGCGTAGCGTCGGTGCCGCCCGAGGCAAAAGAAAATTTTGCCGCCCCCTTATTTTAGAATCTCAATTTAAAAGACTAAAATTCAGTTTTCGTCACAGCATAAGTATTGAAAAAAAAAATTACTTTTTACGGCAAACAAGCTCCAAGTTAGCTGTTAAACATAAAAAGAAAGTCTAAAAAATTTCATACAGCTAACCCATTAGTATAATTCGAGCACAAGATCAATGTTCAGTATTCTTGTCTATTCGGCGACTTTTGTAGTACAGTGCATGCAATGTATTCAAGCCTAAACAATAATTCATAATTAATTGTAATACAGCGCTCTATTTTTTTGAGCCCGTTTGCCAACTTTTTCGTTCAAGAATCCATACGGTTGTCAGATGTTTGACGAATTCAAAAAATGCATTTCTGGCTTACTATCTTCCATTCATTAAGTAACAATAAAAGTATCAACAATGGACGTGCTAAGAATGGAAGTGTCAACAATGGACGTGCTAAGAATGGAAGTGTTAACAATGGACGTGTTAATTTAGTAACAATGAAAGTGTTAAGAGAAAGCGACGTGCAAGAATTACAGACACAGATGTAGTTTTTTCGTTCAGTAGGGAATCAAACATTTTTAAACTGATTTAAAATTATTTTCAAATTTATTTATTGCTTTTTTGCTATCGAGAAGATGTGTATTGTGTTAATATTCCTCAAGTTCATCCCATCAGTAACTTCCTGTTACAAAGACAGTATCAGCTTCTGATTTTTATGCTTACTGAATTATGGTTAGAGAAATTCACAGAATCGCATACTATATTATAAAAATTTGCTCAGTCAGTTTTTGGTTGATATTTATGCAAAAATTCAAACTAAACGTCTTGGTTATATAAGAAAAACCAAACCAGGTTGCGCATCTGAATGATGCTATTAGTAAAGCTGATGCTCAAATTTCTGAGTTGGGAAATGACTATTTTACCAGCAACATTTCGTGCAGGCGATAGGTATATGCATAAGCGAACTCAGGATGATTTAGCATATGTACGCCATTACGGAAAAAGAGATTTTTTATTACATTTACATGTAATTGAAAGTAAAGCAAAATAAAAGGTAATTTGTTCTTTGGCCAAGAAGCTCAAGATCGTGATGACTTATTTGCACCAGTCTTTCATTTGAAGCAAAAAAAATTTATGAAACAAATGACAAAATATGCTATTTTTGGAAAATGTAAAAGCTATATGTCAACAATCGAACAGCATAAAAGAGGTTTGCCTCATATTCATAGTTTATTTTTTATCTAATCATCTAAAAAAGTAAACTAATTTAGAGTTTAACTCAAGTTGAATAAAATTTTAATATATTTCTAGATTTATAATTTTTCAGAATTAATTTTCTGTAATGATGATTCTAAATACTTCTTTAGTACGAAAGTACTTTTATAACTTACAAATAATTAAGTCAGTGGTTTTGTTACTTGTGTACGTTGTACACTTATAAAGTATAAGAAATGATTTACACTGATATAGAAGTCGATTTGTGTGTAATCTGAACAAGCTACAGATTAAAAAGTTACGTTAAGAGGAGTCTTGTTCTGTTCACAAAGACAGTTTGTACATATTATCTATTATTATTTGGTGAAGGAATAAAGCCTGTTGTATCTTTCAGCGCAGGTCGACAAACCTAAATCCCAATCTGTTTAGCAATCTGATAAAGAGAATTAAATTACATATACATAAATAAAATTGCTTGTGATAAATATCAGATAAAAATTGACTTTTGGTATGGAAATATAGCAAGAATAAATATCAATAGCGCTGACATTACATTAACTTTTTTGCCTTAAATAGTAACGAAAATTAAATTTTATAGATATCATATGTCAAATTTTATTAAAATGATACCACAAAAAGAATGTTCGTGCAGTAATGAACAAATGTATTTCTATTCTCAAATATTCCTATTAAATAAAAACTAAAATATATTTATTGTTTTTCATAATGATTACACATCGAAGAACAACGAGTTCTACTATAAATTCAAGGAAACAATCTAAATTAGTTTAATTTAGTTTTCCAATTAGACATCTGTCCACATTTCAACTAATTTTACAAAAATAGAAGTGATATTTATTACTAGTTATATCAAATGTGAGAACTATTATGTATCATATGAAATCAGTTTAGATTTACAGAACAACTATTAGATATAAAGGAATAATTGCAAGCTACTTTCATCCTTCATGCAAACAAAAGATTTTCCATCGCTAATGAATTAAAATGATCATATTGCATTTTAAACATGATATAAATCATGGGCAAATATAAATTGTATTAAATATTAACGTCCGAAGAAATTTTTTTTTTGAAGAATTTAATTACAATGTTAAGTTATTACAGCTGCTTTTTTCTTTCGAAACGTCTTTAAGTTTCATGAAAGCCGAAAAGAAGGAATGCAATGTTTTTGCAACCTGCAAGAATGTAAAATAAATTAGCCAGATAATGGTTAAAAATTGATAAATATTTGATAAATATTTATAACAATTTTCACTATAAATTTTAAAAAACGTATCATTAATATTATAAATCTATACTAATATAATAAAGAGGTAATGTTTGTATGTTTGTTTGTAAGTTTGGATGCAGCAGGTAATCTCCAAAACTACTCATCCGATTTCAAAAATTTTTTCACCAATATTTAGAATGGAACTTCAGGATGGACATAGGCTGTATATTATTCCGTTAAACATGGGGGATGGACAGTTCTTTACGGTAAGCCTTACGGAGAAGTCTTATCGTAAAGAACTCTGCTTTTATTTATACTATTTTAGATGCGGTTTTTTGCGTTTTTGATTGCGTTTTAATAGAGTACGTCAACAGAATGTACACAAAGAAGGGATTTTTCGATATTCCCCCCGGGGGGAGAGGGACAGGATTAAGGCTTACTGTGAAGAACTTCACTTCTATTATACTATTTTAGATGCGGTTTTTTGCATTTTTGATTGCATTTTAATAGAGTACGTCAACAGAATGTACACAAAAAAGGGATTTTTCGATATTTTTCCCGCGGGGGAGAGGGACAAGATTAAGGCTTACTGTGAAAAACTTCACTTCTATTATACTATTTTAGATGCGGGTTTTTGCGTTTTTGATTGCATTTTAATAGAGTACGTCAACAGAATGTACACTAAGAAGGGATTTTTCGATATTCCCCCCGGGGGGAGAGGGACAGGATTAAGGCTTACTGTGAAGAACTTCACTTCTATTATACTATTTTAGATGCGGTTTTTTGCATTTTTGATTGCATTTTAATAGGGTACGTCAACAGAATGTACACTAAGAAGAAATTTTTCGAAAAATTCCCCCTCCCACGAGGGAAGTGTTATAACACATTTATAATAGATACATTTTGAGCCACAACAAGGCGTCCGGGGTCTGCTAGTAATTAATATATTTAAAGACAAATAAAATTACCTCTCCAATATTCCTGCATAAAAGAAATTTGCAATTATACTTAAAAAGAATAAAATAATATATCTTTCGTACGTAAATTATTTCATAAATTAAGAATTAGCAATATTAAAAATAGCTTTTATTGAAAATAGTTATAGACTTGATGTAAAATTTATATAACTTTTTATACTTAAATTGTAAAGTACGACTTCAATATTTATTAAAATTTAAATACTCTTTAGGCTGTAAAATAATTACAAACTTTGAAAGGAATTCTCTTTGTAACCGGGTAGATACCACCAATGGTGAGACATAAGGAAATTTTCCCAAATCTTTTCATAAAATTTAGAATCTGTAAAAATAACATTTCATAAATATTTATTTTATTAATACTAATGTTTAGGAATATTATCACATTAAAATTCAAACTGTGAATAAAAAATTGATTTAATAGGTTAGGAAGCACACTGCAACGGCTCGAAAGCATTCGAGTATTAAGAGGTTCGGGTAGATTTGAAATTACAAATGTATCAGTGTTATAATACTTGCTTTCAACTTTTCTTCTACACGTAATCTGCATACTGAAATCTGCCGGATGTCCTGAAAAGCGTTCTGCATCTAGAAAATTAAATTATTTAGTATCTACAATTACGGTCAAAATAACTTAAGCACTGTATACTTACTGTAAATGCAAAAGTGCACAACATGCAGGCAGCAGTAATACATATGAAGGTAAACAAGATAAGTAGTCCTAGTAATCCGAATTTGAGTAGGTCATTTCTATCACGCTGTAGGAATGTGTAGCACAAAAAACTTGTCAGTAAAGTGACAGCGAAATAAATAATCATAACAAGATAATTGAACTTCGTATTCAGCTGATCAATGAATTTCCAGAGTTCTTCATGACGATTCATAAGATTTTGAACTTTCAAATACACGTTTAAATCGTTTACTCTGACTTCCGAAAAGTGTTGCGAGAGTTGTTCAAATTCCATTTGAATGATAATTAACACTACTAATGCCATTATTATACCGAAGCCAACTAATCCATAGTTCAAAGTGCAGAATAATCCCAATTCAATAGTACAAAGCAAAGCTTCTCCCTGAAACACTGCGGATTTTTCGACTGCTGGATACAAGTAAAAAATATTTACGATTTGATAGCAAACCGATACAATAAGAATTCCCAGAGAATAGATCAAACAAAGATTATTTGTTACAGAATTTATTAAAACAATCTTCTTACGAATGTATTCATTTCTTAATTTTATTCGTATATTTATTTTTCTGTTCTTCAAAAATGTGAATACAAAAGAGCAAGAACTGCATAGTAATAACACTGTACATTTCATTAACATTACATTACTATTATGTACATTGTACCAACCATTGCAGGGTGCATTGTTTTCGGAACTTGATTTAATCTGCCATAATAAAATGAAGCAATGATTCCAAAAAATAAACTCGATAAGGTTTACGTACCTCCTTTTATATTTCGTATTGCTTATAATAAAAAAATCAGTGTTTAGGCAATTACAAGTTTGAAAAGGTTCTACTCCGTAGATTAACGCAGTTGTCCAAAATGGTCTCATTATGCAGCTCATACATATTGTGTTACTTACAATCGAATCCATTTTTACAATAACTTGTTGTATTTGACAAGAATCGAAATAAGTAAAAGCAAGTTTTTCTGATTAGAATAGTATTTTCATGATGAAATTCGATTATGTAGACATGTACTATTGGCCTATTTTGGCTTAAATTTTTTCATCTTATTGGAGCATTAAGAGGAGTGATCTAACAACCGAGTTATAGTGGCTCTTAATATTTATGGTTTAGTCATTTACTTTTATAATACTAGCTTGATCTAATTAAATGAATATTCAACATCTCCTGTATATTAAATTCTTATCATACGAATTTATTAGCAATTACGGTACGAAAAGTGTTTTCGTTAGTTTAACTTAACGCACGTATAAGTTCAAAATTACATAAAATTACTTTGAAGGAAGTAAATCATTTAAGATTTCGTAATAAATCACAAAGCAATGTAAGTAATTCGTTTAAAAGCAGATTTCAAGTAAGCAAAGTAAATATTTTCTTCCAAATTAAATTGAGCCAAGATCATGAGCGTGCATTAAATTAAACTAAATTGTCGAGTTTAATCAATAATGTTCATTAGCGTAACGTTGAGAATTAGACAGTTTTGTAATTTAGTGCTTAAACTTAATTAAGTTAAAATTTAATTAATGTATGACCTATCATCGGACAAGAGGTTTTGCTCCCTGCACAGAAAGAGTTCGTTTGTGGGTTCTCACAGGCTGGCCAAGTGGAGCTTTCCGATTATCTCCACGTCTGTAACTCCTGAATAGTGGCTAGTTATCGTTAAAAACATCTCCCGGAAGGCATTTTTCCCTAGGCTAATCGCTCAAGTGTTGCGTTGTAGTAACTTAATAAAACAAACTCACAAACAAATTTATCTGTTTTACTAGAAAATTTGAAAGAATTAAAACAAATCATTTTCTACTAATGTAAGGGTACTCATCAAAGGCTTATATTAAAGTGTAAGACTTGTCAAAAAGTCCAAAAATATCTATGTGGCCAGCCCGTTGATCCTGCCAATGTGTGGTTGTATAAATTTGGCCACTGTTGATTCAAATAAAAATAGTGCTCAGGCTGATGCTTTTATTCTCACATGCTCAGTTTTATGAACTGGCACTATGTTTTTGGAAATGTAATTAGACATATTTAATTTTCAGTTACTTTAGCTTTACATTCAAATTGTTATTCTTTTATTGTTTCTATTTTAGAACGATATTTAATTACAGTCGAGCCCCGATAACACGGGTTCCTATAGTTCGGATTCCTATATCACGGCGAAAAAATTGCGACAGTATTCGTACAAACATGCTAAAAAACTCCTATAATTCGATAAACCGTCATTGCCGACTCGTGTAGTGACAGAATTGCACAAACCGTTGAGTTTAAATGAGCAGCAGACCTACTACAAACTATTTATTATTTAACGTCAATAAAAATTATATTTATATTAATGATGTCTCTAAAGTTCAGTGAATTTTTCGCAAAAAAAAGTAATTTATCAGGAAGCACGCGAGCACCATTCGATACGCTGCTCCACGACGAATACAAGCTTAAGCAACAACGTAGTCGAACCGTGCACGCTCGGTACGTAATTCTACAATTTTTTGTTTATAGCATAGTTTATACGAATTATTCCCAAAAAATTATACGTATTTTGGAAATGTTAAGTCGAAGTAGTCTAGAGTCGATTAATTTTATGGAAGAAAACCTTTCAAACAGCCGTAGTCCGTAAACTGCATACGTGCCTGGCTGTGATTGATGGATTCGTAGAAAATAAATTCATAAAAACCGGAACGCACCTACCGTGTTATAGGGGGGGTCGACTGCAATTAAATATGTTCCAAGACAGGTTTTAGCATGAAGATTGCGTATTAGACTAGGTTAAAAACGTTTAGAAAATAAAAATGAATTTTAGCAGCCATAAAAGCTGTTCATAGATTTATTGTGAATTATGCTCAGGTTGATTTAGATTATTGATTAAAATCATTCGCATTGTTAAAAGCCGGGCATTTAATAATTGTTTGTTTTAAAACCTTTGTAATGTCATAGATTATGCTTACAAAACCTTATTAAATACTACGTAGGAAATTGACTCTCTGTGTTATATCTAATCTATGGCCGGCTCGTTCAGAGTGGCTTGTTCGGAAACCGGAACAAATATGGCATTCAAAATTTTGTTTGTATACCGAATTGTTTGAAAAGCGAGACGTTCAAAATTTGAGGTTTAGCTGTATTAGTAAACAATGGCCAAGTTAAATACAACCAGTGAAGAGCCCAACAGGAAGTAGGTCTTAGGTTAATTATATGTTTTCAAACACACCCAACTTAAAATACTGAGCATATATTTTTGGAAATGTAATTTTATCTATGTAATATCACAGCAAATGTATTTCTGTATTTCTGTAATGTTTCTGAAGTAGGTTCCACCAATTTGCCGATTGCCGTATTATTGCCTATTCGTATCTTTTATCAAGCACAATATATTGACAAGGATTGGAACACTGATAATACTAAATGTTAGTCACAAATAAATCATTCACACTGTTGGGTGTTGGCAAAATATTTGCGCATCATTCAGTGAATCTCGTATGTGTAGAGCCTACTTGAAACAGATGATTTACTATAAAATATTATTTTAAGTTGAAATAATATCATAATATATGCAATGTTTGTTGTGTGTGTTTTAGACAAATAAGATTTTATAGACAAATTGTTTCTTGGTGTTACATTTGAAGATGTTTACGACTCAGTCATTTCTACATAAATAACAACACTGATAATCTATTACTATACGTTGTTGCAGATATATATCAAGTACTAGAGAAGATTGCACAAAATAACTTTTGATTGTAAATCAAACATTATTCTAAAACAAAACCAAAAATTTTAACTGTAATCTATCTTATATCATGCATTATATTTTGCCATAGAAATTTGTAATCCATAGTGTATCAAACCTATACTACTAATATATATTGAAAAATTAATTTATTAATTTATAAAAATTGCTTTATTAATTATTTAGGTATGAATTTATACTCACTGAATAGTGTCTCGTTACATATATATTCGAATGCCACGTACAATAATTTAATATTTATTGGATTTACATCTGAAATATAATTAAAAAGTTTTGTATATAAGTAATATTTAATGAGCTTAAATTTAAAACTTTATTATCAGCTTTGTCTTAAATGTAATAAATAATATTACAGAATAAATTTGTTAATCTGAAACTTGTCAATGCAAAAAATAGAATGAAATTATTGGTACCAATAATTTCATTCTATTTTCTAAAAACTTGGTATAATACCACTAATTTATTACATTCATTAGAAAACCACTAAATACTAATACTTTTCGAGGGTTATCAAGAAGCAAATGTTTAAACACGTGAAGTTTTTACAGATTTTCTTTAGTTTAAAGCCACAACTCTGATCTGTTTTTCCTGAAATCTTCACTTGGTAGCAACCGGTTCTTCATACGACATTTAGATATTGTATTGTCTTATTTCCGGTATATTTTTTTATTCAACAGAACAAGATTATTGTATAATAATTTTTATTTATAAGTAAATACAAGGCATTTGCTATTGTTTGTGTATCAGGAATATCGTTTGCAAAAGCAAATCTCTGTTAATTGAGTATAGATTTCTGTACGTAAAAAGACAAATAGGTTCAATAATGTGATTATAAAAACGGGAGTGAGTATAAAATAAACAAAAAAAATAGCTGTCCATGTCCATTAAAGCCTCTACCAATGATATCACAACAAAATTCAATATTCAGAAAAAACTGGAACGTTCGATAATTCCAAAGCCTTGAGAATGAGTCATTACTGCTGCAACAATTTCAAGTTAAATAAACTCATACTGTAGCATTAAAATCTGTGATTAGTGTTACAAATTATATATATATATAAACAATTTTAATTCTTATTACAAAGTATATATTTTATTAGATGCAAAGAGCACTAATTTTCACATGCCAAAATGAATATTGTATTATTTAATAATACTGTATATAAACTATATTTTCGACTATGTACTTTTTTTACATTTTAGTTTATGTTAAGTAGTCTACTATATAAAAAAATTTATGAAACCTCAAATTAATGTTTTTATTAGTTTTTTTTCCACTCAATTTTATGAATTTAGTCGTAAATTAAAAATGTCAGGGCTCTAACAAATATTTCCAAGTTTTATTCGCAAGAGTCTAAAAAGTTTTTTGTGCACAATATTCAAATTTATGGTGCAATATTTTGAAAATGATTTAAATGTGCAATAACTGTTATATATTTATATGCATAATCAAAGCAAAGTAAGATCTATATATAATATATATTTTTTAGTATTTTTGCTGAGAAACAGTCTTATTAAACCTTGATGAGACTTTTTCTAATGTTAATACAAGCACATGTCCTCATTAGATAAACCAGCAAAGAGTTTTTCAATCTTCCCTGCAACATTTAAAATCTTGGTAGCTACATCTGTTACCATATGTTATTTAAAAACTGTTTATATTCTATCTATTATAAAATGGCTAAATCTAAATTTAAAAAAAAAATAAGTTTTATAGAAAATTGTAAATGCTAACAATGAGTAAATTCATCATTAAGTTCTACCCTACTAGAGACACACAACTTCCTGTCTGTCTTTGACCCTTACTCTCAATAATTTAATAATAATAATACCTTTGCCCTAAATAATCAAACCACTGCGCAAAAGTTCAGAAAATTTCAAGAAAAATCACAGATGCTATCATGCTCCAAAAAAGTAAATAAATTCGTTCCACACAGATTATCATTTATACATACAAAAATTCTCCCAATTTTGCACTTCTATGATGTTTCAAAGTGCCCTAAATCAATAAATGTGAAAACCTTTCGGGTGATTATTCGAACGGTCACCATACTTTTCCTGTTTTATATATAAAATCCGAAAAAAATGTATCCATTTTTTGTTATTTTCTACAAACACATCACTATAAACGAGACTAACATATTTGCTTAATTAAAAAAATATATTTCAAAATTACTATCTGCATGCCTTATAATAATAATACTACAGAATGGTTTTCTGAATAAAAAGAACAAACAAATATTGCTATATTTCAACTAATTGACGTTTAACCTTAAATACATTACAAGTAGCCACCAGAGACAAAAGACAAAACATCAGTAAATGCTGCTCTTGGGTTGTGTATAAGCAACGAGTTCGTCACATGGAGTTATTTCGGAATTTTTACGTGTCTAAGACATAAATAGAGGCTAGTTTTTACTAAAAAGTAAATCCCAGTGGCAGATTACCATTTGTTCTGTTTTTAGCAAACAAATCAAATTTGTATAATAGCTAAATTTACCATAAATATTCATACAAAATATTCTTCATACATACGAATAACTCTAACCATTAAACCATTTAAAAACAAAAGTTTTTAATTAGAAAGCGAAGTAAAAATGAAAACTAGAATAAATAAATAAAACAACAATAAATTCAAGTAATTTCCTGTTGCAGCTCAGTAATAAGTTAAATTTATGAATATTTTTAATTAAAATTTTAATTGGATATCTGTTTTATGTCATTTACAATTAAGATAAAATCGAAGTTCGTTAGTCGATGCGTGATATTATCCAATTTTTATCGAATGTTTAGGATTTATATTATTTATAAAAATAAATGCCATTTTCATAAAGTTCCATCAAAGTTTTATAGACTTTTGAAAATGACAATTTTTGGACTTCTTCAATTACTGGTGAGCATCACCATGTGTTTGTACATATACAAATATGTGTGAAACATTGTATAGGTTATAAACTAGTATAAACTAAAGAAATTACAAAAGAAAAATAAAAGAAACAAAGAACAAACAAGAAAGGAGTCTACTGGTGAGTACTTTTTAAATAAATGTAATAAATTAGTTAAGAAGATAGGCTATCCGACTCTTAAAGAAAGAGAAGATAATAAAAGACAATTAATTTTGAATATGAAGAACGTAGAAATCCCAGGACCCATCCAAAAAACACTAAATCTGAGAATGGACTACAATGGACCAGAAATGTTGAAAATTGCAGAATTTGCAGTGATCACAGAACACTCGTTACTGAAATTTCCAGAAAAAAAAAGAGAAGGTATAAGAATATTAATTTTGCATATGACGAACGTAGAAATCTCAGGACCAATTTAAAAAACACTAAATCTGGGAATGAACTACAATGGACCAGAAATGTTGAAAATTGAAGAATTTGCAGTGATCACAGAACACTTGTTATGGAAATTTCCAGAAGAAGAAAGAGAAGCTATAAGAAAAGGTATGCAAAAAATAATAACAAATAAGAAACTAAATAAAAAAACAAGAAATAAAATTAATAATTATAAAAAACAATTAAGTAATGTTAAAACACTTTTAAATAATAATAACATAGAAGTATTTCAAGGTGACAAAACGAAACAAATAATAATAATTAAGAAAGAAGAAAAAACAGAAGTGATCAAAGGAATAATTAAATAAGTAAATTATAAAGAACTAAAGAAAGATCCAGCGATTGATCTAATAAAATCATTGGACAAAAAATTGAAATTATGAATGTCCAGGTATATTAAATAAAGTCAAAATNAATTGTTAACAAGATTAAAAAATGTTACAATTAATAAATATATGAAATTAATATCTCTTGATATAGTAAATATGTATCCTAGTATCACAGTAGACGGTATAGATAATTCATTATTAAGAAGTAAAACACCTAGTTGGATAATTAAATTATGTTTAATTATAATTAAAAATAAATATTTTCAGTTCGAAAATAAATTCTATACCCAGAAGGATGGAATATCTATGGGTATTTGTATTAGTCCAAGATTGGCGGAAATATCAATGATACAAATAGATAAAAAAATTAAAAACATAGAAGGCATAGAATTTTATAACAGGTATGAAAATGACTGTGTTATAATATATGATACAAGGAAAACAAAAGAAGAAATAATTATAAATGAAGCTAATGAGATAAAAAAAAAATATTAAATTTGTAATAGAAACAGAGAAACAAAATAGTATTAATTATCTACATATAACAATAGAGAAAAAAGACGATAAATTAATTTATAAAAAATATGTAAAACCTGTACAAATACCAAAAACACAATTAATTATAAATCTGTTACACCAATAAGTATGAAATATATTATATTCAAAATGTATATAAATAAAATAAAACAACGAACTAATTAAATTAAAACTCAAGAGAAAAAAGAAGAAATAATAATAATAATGTTTATGTTAAATGATTATCCAAAAAGTCTACTAAATAAATGGATTAAAAAATTGAAAAAACATAAACAATTAAGATTAAGAGACAAAGAGAAAAATTTTGTTAAAATAAGGTATACCCCTAAGATATTTGAAAGAATTAAAAAAATATTAAACATTAAAATCAATCTAATACCGGAAAAAGTAAATACAACAAAACACCATTTATAATATAGAAATAAAGGAAATCATGATATATTAGAAGAAAAAGGAGTGGTGTATTCATTTAATTGTAGTTGTAAACCAGAAAAAAAATATATAGGAGAAACGAAAAAAAACTAAACATAAGAATAAACGAACACATCAGAGCAATCAAGAAAAATTATGCAAATTTAGTAGTAGTGGAGCATTGTAATACTACAGGTTGTGAAATACAGTAGAGCGTCGATTTTCCGAAAGTCAATCATCCGAAACGTCAATCATCCGAAAGAATTCCAGTCGGCAAATTTAAATTTTTGCCAGTGCTGTGGCGCTTCAATCTTTGGCTATATCTTGGGCTACTCAAATATTTTACGTTTTTGATACTAAATTAACATCTGAAGTATAATTTTTTATTATTTTTATATTTTTCAATATATTTATTTTGTTTGTACAAAATAAAAAAA